>NW_027196071.1:0-111058 GCF_038502225.1 Cherax quadricarinatus | reverse complement strand
TACTGTCAGGGAGGCTGGAGTGGGAATAACACCACCATGGGTACTGTCAGGGAGGCTGGAGTGGGAATAACACCACCGATGCTACTGTCAGGGAGGCTGGAGTGGGAATAACACCACCATGCTACTGTCAGGGAGGCTGGAGTGGGAATAACACCACCGATGCTACTGTCAGGGAGGCTGGAGTGGGAATAACACCACCGATGCTACTGTCAGGGAGGCTGGAGTGGGAATAACACCACCGATGCTACTGTCAGGGAGGCTGGAGTGGGAATAACACCACCGATGCTACTGTCAGGGAGGCTGGAGTGGGAATAACACCACCGATGCTACTGTCAGTGAGGCTGGAGTGGGAATAACACCACCGATGCTACTGTCAGGGAGGCTGGAGTGGGAATAACACCACCGATGCTACTGTCAGGGAGGCTGGAGTGGGAATAACACCACCAATGCTACTGTCAGGGAGGCTGGAGTGGGAATAACACCACCGATGCTACTGTCAGGGAGGCTGGAGTGGGAATAACACCACCAATGCTACTGTCAGGGAGGCTGGAGTGGGAATAACACCACCGATGCTACTGTCAGGGAGGCTGGAGTGGGAATAACACCACCAATGCTACTGTCAGGGAGGCTGGAGTGGGAATAACACCACCGATGCTACTGTCAGGGAGGCTGGAGTGGGAATAACACCACCGATGCTACTGTCAGGGAGGCTGGAGTGGGAATAACACCACCAATGCTACTGTCAGGGAGGCTGGAGTGGGAATAACACCACCAATGCTACTGTCAGGGAGGCTGGAGTGGGAATAACACCACCATTGCTACTGTCAGGGAGGCTGGAGTGGGAATAACATCACCGATGCTACTGTCAGGGAGGCTGGTTGACGCTTTTGAATCCAAATCATGAATAATAACAATAATAATTAATAATAATAACATAATAATAATAACATAACGGAGGTAAAACACCTCAATTACTGGGAGCGCTTGAGGTTCCTGAACCTGTATTCCCTGGAACGCAGGAGGGAGAGATACATGATTATATACACCTGGAAAATCCTAGAGGGACTAGTACCGAACTTGCACACGAAAATCACTCACTACGAAAGCAAAAGACTTGGCAGACGATGCAACATCCCCCCAATGAAAAGCAGGGGTGTCACTAGCACGTTAAGAGACCATACAACAAGTGTCAGGGGCCCGAGACTGTTCAACTGCCTCCCAGCATACATAAGGGGGATTACCAACAGACCCCTGGCAGTCTTCAAGCTGGCACTGGACAAGCATCTAAAGTCGGTTCCTGACCAGCCGGGCTGTGGCTCGTACGTTGGTTTGCGTGCAGCCAGCAGCAACGGCCTGGTTGATCAGGCTCTGATCCACCAGGAGGCCTGGTCACAGACCGGGACGCGGGGGCGTTGACCCCCGGAACTCTCTCCAGGTAAACTCCAGGTAATATATTTGCGACCACTGTCAGCCTCAGAGTTATCTCTGAGTTACCAGACCTTGCCACGTGGAGGCCAGTGGTTCGTCTTTAAGGTCCCCCCCCCCTCGCCTTCCCCAGGTTCATGTGTCCAGGAATTCATCCGTGGGCCCCCGGATGTCTCCCCTTCCTCATTTCCCTAAGGTCAGCCTCGCCTCTCTTTCTCTCTCTGCCTTCCAGCCTCAGCCTTCCCCAGGTTCATGTATCCAGGAATCCATCTGTCTGCCTCCGGATGTTTTCCCTTCCTCACTTCCCTAAGGTCAGCCTCACCAACCTGTTTTCTTGCTGTCCCCAGGTTCATGTATCCAGGAATCCTTCCGTCTACCGCCGGATATCTTCCCTTCCCCACTTACCCAAGGTCAGCCTCAACTGCATGTATTCTTGCCTTGCCAAGGTTCATGTATCCAGGGATCCATCCGTTCGCTCCCAGATGTCTCCCCTTCCCCACTTACCCAAGGTCAGCCTCAACGACAACCTTCCTCAAGTTCATGTATCCAGGAATCCATCCGTTCGCTCCCGGGTGTCTTCCCTTCCCCATTTCCCTAAGGTCGGCGGTGCCTTCCCCGGATCAGTGTCTCCAGGAATCCACTTATGTCACCTCAGGTGAACTCCCTTCCCCACTTCCCCAAGGTCAGCGGTATTCTTGCCGTCCGCAGGATCATGTATCCAGGAATCCTTCCGTCTACCGCCGGATATCTTCCCTTCCCCACTTACCCAAGGTCAGCCTCAACTGCATGTATTCTTGCCTTGCTCAGGTTCATGTATCCAGGAATCCATCCGCTCGCTCCGGATGTCTCCCCTTCCCCACTTACCCAAGGTCAGCCTCAACAACAACCTTCCTCAAGTTCATGTATCCAGGAATCCATCCGCTCGCTCCGGATGTCTTCCCTTCCCCATTTCCCTAAGGTCGGCGGTGCCTTCCCCGGATCAGTGTCTCCAGGAGTCCACTTATGTCACCTGAGTGGACTCCCTTTCCCACTTCCCCAAGGTCAGCGGTATTCTTGCCATTCCCAGGATCATGTATCCAGGAATCCTTCCGTCTACCGCCGGATATCTTCCCTTCCCCACTTACCCAAGGTCAGCCTCAACTGCATGTATTCTTGCCTTGCTCAGGTTCATGTATCCAGGAATCCATCCGCTCGCTCCGGATGTCTCCCCTTCCCCACTTACCCAAGGTCAGCCTCAACAACAACCTTCCTCAAGTTCATGTATCCAGGAATCCATCCGCTCGCTCCGGATGTCTTCCCTTCCCCATTTCCCTAAGGTCGGCGGTGCCTTCCCCGGATCAGTGTCTCCAGGAGTCCACTTGTGTCACCTGAGTGGACTCCCTTCCCCACTTCCCCACTTCCCCAGAGTCAGCGGTGCCTTCCCCGGATCAGTGTCTCCAGGAGTCCACTTGTGTCACCTGAGTGGACTCCCTTCCCCACTTCCCCAGAGTCAGCGGTGCCTTCCCCGGATCAGTGTCTCCAGGAGTCCACTAGTGTCACCTCAGGTGGACTCCCTTCCCCACTTCCCCAGAGTCAGCGGTTGCCACCTTCAGTGACCTCGCTGCATGGAAACTTGGTCTTGTCTAGCTGGTCTACGGTAGAGACTGTCCAGGTGGGTGGAATTACTGGAGGTGACACACACAGAAAACTGCGTCCAGTAATTACACCCACCAAGACAGCCTGGACCGTAGGTCAGCTAGACGCCACCAAGCTGCCTCACAGTTCCGCCACCTCCGAGAGGCTAATTAACGTAAATTTTGGAAATCCTTTTATGTTACACTATGAAAATATACTGAGAACAAGTTGTTTTTTACTTATTTAGCTCTTTTGAGCAAAGTACAGTGACATCACACGTCTTTAACACCACAGGCGACATCACACATTATCTAAGACTCATTTTTTCGGTAAATATTTACCATCCTTCTTGCATATTGCAACTTAATTCAACACTTTAGCTCTCAAAGCTCTACTCTGTTAACATCTCTCATATAACTTTTCCACAACTATAAATACAGCCAAGTGCAACTTTGCTTTATATAAGTGTTGTTAAGTTCAGTATTTCAGTGTTTACACATGATCCACAGATTACCTTCACTTTCTCAACTGTCACTCTTCTATGTTATCAATATTATCTTTATCATCACTTCAATAATCATAATTCTGACATAAACTTTACCTGGTATTGCCAACACTCTCCAGGCTGACAGCAGAGTCAGCCAGGCTGAGAGCCGAGTCAGTCAGACTGACAGCAGAGTCAGCCATGCTGACAGCAGAGTCAGCCAGACTGACAGCAGAGTCAGCCAAGCTGACAGCTGTACCACGGAACTGTGCTCTTCTTTACTCTGAATTATTATGTAGATCATACAAGTTTTTTTTGATGTTTACTTTTCACTTTCATCTACACATATACATCACTACAAACACACATATATACATACATGTGTACACATATACATCACTACAAACACACATATATACATACATGTGTACACATATACATCACTACAAACACACATATATACATACATGTGTACACATATACATCACTACAAACACACATATATACATACATGTGTACACATACATACATGTGGACACATATACATCACTACATACATGTGTACACATATACATCACTACAAACACACATATATACACTACTACAAACACACATATATACAACACACATATATACATACATGTGTACACATATACATCACTACATCACTACAAACACACACACATGTGTACAACACACATATATACATACATGTGTACACATATACATCACTACAAACACACATATATACATACATGTGTACACATATACATCACTACAAACACACCTATATACATACATGTGTACACATATACATCACTACAAACACACTACTACCAACACACATATATACATACATGTGTACACATATACATGTGTACACATATACATCACTACAAACACACATATATACATACATGTGTACACATATACATCACTACAAACACACTACTACCAACACACATATATACATACATGTGTACACATACACATCACTACAAACACTACACATATATACATACATGTGTACACATATACATCACTACACACACATACATACATGTGTACAACACACACTACAAACACACTACTACCAACACACATATATACATACATGTGTACACACATACATCACTACAAACACACTACTACCAACACACATATATACATACATGTGTACACATACTACATACACTATATACATACACACACTACCAACACACATATTTACACTACACAACAACACTACACACACATACATACCACACAAACACACTACTACCAACACACATACATGTGTACACAGATACATCACTACAAACACACACTACCAACACACATATATACATACATGTGTACTACAACACACATATATACATACATCACTACACTACTACCAACACACATATACATACATGTGTACACACATACATCACTACAAACACACTACTACCAACACACATATATACATACATGTGTACACACATACATCACTACAAACACACTACTACCAACACACATATATACATACATGTGTACACACATACATCACTACAAACACACTACTACCAACACACATATATACATACATGTGTACACACATACATCACTACAAACACACTACTACCAACACACATATATACATACATATGTACACGTTATCATAGACATATCAACACTCTCCCTCACCATTGTTTAATTAAAATTAATATTGTATAAATTGTGTATGAGAATTTAGATAATTTTTGTTTATATCATTTAAATTTTCTCTAAGAAAGTGCAATAAGGGTTATAATTTTTTGATGAAATAATGTGGTAAAAGATGTAAATATGTGAAGAAATTACTAACTTGAGAGACTTGTGGTTAAGATAAAGAAGATATTCAGAAGAATAAACACTTTGTTTAAGTAGAATTAATTATTAAATAACTTTCTCAATTCTCATACTTACACTTCTCTCACCTCTTTATTAATGACTTAAAAAAACATTCACCACAACAGACAAAAAATAAAAACTTTCCGTGATGAAAAAAAAAAAACACTCGACTTGGATGATTCGATCTGTTGACAATAAGAATTTTGGCGGTGGCTGCCACAACCTGGCCAGTACGACTGTGTGTTGCCACAACCTGGCCAGTACGACTGTGTGTTGCCACAACCTGGCCAGTACGACTGTGTGTTGCCACAACCTGGCCAGTACGACTGTGTGTTGCCACAACCTGGCCAGTACGACTGTGTGTTGCCACAACCTGGCCAGTACGACTGTGTGTTGCCACAACCTGGCCAGTACGACTGTGTGTTGCCACAACCTGGCCAGTACGACTGTGTGTTGCCACAACCTGGCCAGTACGACTGTGTGTTGCCACAACCTGGCCAGTACGACTGTGTGTTGCCACAACCTGGCCAGTACGACTGTGTGTTGCCACAACCTGGCCAGTACGACTGTGTGTTGCCACAACCTGGCCAGTACGACTGTGTGTTGCCACAACCTGGCCAGTACGACTGTGTGTTGCCACAACCTGGCCAGTACGACTGTGTGTTGCCACAACCTGGCCAGTACGACTGTGTGTTGCCACAACCTGGCCAGTACGACTGTGTGTTGCCACAACCTGGCCAGTACGACTGTGTGTTGCCACAACCTGGCCAGTACGACTGTGTGTTGCCACAACCTGGCCAGTACGACTGTGTGTTGCCACAACCTGGCCAGTACGACTGTGTGTTGCCACAACCTGGCCAGTACGACTGTGTGTTGCCACAACCTGGCCAGTACGACTGTGTGTTGCCACAACCTGGCCAGTACGACTGTGTGTTGCCACAACCTGGCCAGTACGACTGTGTGTTGCCACAACCTGGCCAGTACGACTGTGTGTTGCCACAACCTGGCCAGTACGACTGTGTGTTGCCACAACCTGGCCAGTACGACTGTGTGTTGCCACAACCTGGCCAGTACGACTGTGTGTTGCCACAACCTGGCCAGTACGACTGTGTGTTGCCACAACCTGGCCAGTACGACTGTGTGTTGCCACAACCTGGCCAGTACGACTGTGTTGCCACAACCTGGCCAGTACGACCCCACAACCTGGCCAGTACGACTGTGTGTTGCCACAACCTGGCCACAACCTGGCCAGTACGACTGTGTGTTGCCACAACCTGGCCAGTACGACTGTGTGTTGCCACAACCTGGCCAGTACGACTGTGTGTTGCCACAACCTGGCCAGTACGACTGTGTGTTGCCACAACCTGGCCAGTACGACTGTGTGTTGCCACAACCTGGCCAGTACGACTGTGTGTTGCCACAACCTGGCCAGTACGACTGTGTGTTGCCACAACCTGGCCAGTACGACTGTGCCAGTACGACTGTGTGTTGCCACAACCTGGCCAGTACGACTGTGTGTTGCCACAACCTGGCCAGTACGACTGTGTGTTGCCACAACCTGGCCAGTACGACTGTGTGTTGCCACAACCTGGCCAGTACGACTGTGTGTTGCCACAACCTGGCCAGTACGACTGTGTGTTGCCACAACCTGGCCAGTACGACTGTGTGTTGCCACAACCTGGCCAGTACGACTGTGTGTTGCCACAACCTGGCCAGTACGACTGTGTGTTGCCACAACCTGGCCAGTACGACTGTGTGTTGCCACAACCTGGCCAGTACGACTGTGTGTTGCCACAACCTGGCCAGTACGACTGTGTGTTGCCACAACCTGGCCAGTACGACTGTGTGTTGTCACAACCTGGCCAGTACGACTGTGTGTTGTCACAACCTGGCCAGTACGACTGTGTGTTGTCACAACCTGGCCAGTACGACTGTGTGTTGTCACAACCTGGCCAGTACGACTGTGTGTTGTCACAACCTGGCCAGTACGACTGTGTGTTGTCACAACCTGGCCAGTACGACTGTGTGTTGTCACAACCTGGCCAGTACGACTGTGTGTTGTCACAACCTGGCCAGTACGACTGTGTGTTGTCACAACCTGGCCAGTACGACTGTGTGTTGTCACAACCTGGCCAGTACGACTGTGTGTTGTCACAACCTGGCCAGTACGACTGTGTGTTGTCACAACCTGGCCAGTACGACTGTGTGTTGCCACAACCTGGCCAGTACGACTGTGTGTTGTCACAACCTGGCCAGTACGACTGTGTGTTGTCACAACCTGGCCAGTACGACTGTGTGTTGTCACAACCTGGCCAGTACGACTGTGTGTTGTCACAACCTGGCCAGTACGACTGTGTGTTGTCACAACCTGGCCAGTACGACTGTGTGTTGTCACAACCTGTTCTAAATTGGTGAAGGATAATGCAAGTCAAAAGCTTTTCTGTTGTGTTTATTTCGCTGCCTTTACACACAGGATAACAGGCCTTTGGGACTCCTGGGTTGTAATAGGTAACAAAAGAAAAGTACAGTAACTTCCAATAACAGCATACTAACACATACACAAGTGAAAGTTTGTGTATGCAATAATTTCGCAAAAATCATTCTGAACCTAACGGAAAAAAATGTATTTCATTGTGTTTGTTTATTATTAAATTATTGTAAACTTATCTAAAACATTTTTAGTTAAATTAGGCTAAATCAAATTAAATTAAATTAAAGGTTAGGTAAGTTTTCTAAGGTTCTTTTAGAACAAAGTTATTAGTTTTTACATTAACATAAATGAAAAAAATATATCTTTAAACGCACAGAGAAAATATAAGAAAGGACTCAATTTTACATGAGGTCTTGTTAACAGACCAGTTTCACCCATTCGGATATTGGGATATTGGCAGTTTGGAAGAGTATCTAATATTACTTCATATATGCTTCTAAACTGTTGTGTCTGAGCGCCTCTGCAAAGACAGTGATTATGTGTGAGTGAGGTGAAAGTGTTGAATGATGATGAAAGTATTTCCTTTTTGGGGATTTTTTTCATATTATGATAACGTGGGTGGCACCAGCGAGATGCCACTGACGTGTTATTCCCGAGTAGGAATAACCCCACCATGGTTACTGTCAGGGAGGCTGGAGTGGGAATAACACCACCATGGTTACTGTCAGGGAGGCTGGAGTGGGAATAACACCACCATGTCAGGGAGGCTACTGTCAGGGAGGCTGGAGTGGGAATAACACCACCATGGTCACTGTCAGGGAGGCTGGAGTGGGAATAACACCACCATGGTTACTGTCAGGGAGGCTGGAGTGGGAATAACACCACCATGGCTACTGTCAGGGAGGCTGGAGTGGGAATAACACCACCATGGTACTGTCAGTGGAGGCTGGGAGGCTGGAGTGGGAATAACACCACCATGGCTACTGTCAGGGAGGCTGGAGTGGGAATAACACCACCATGGCTACTGTCAGGGAGGCTGGAGTGGGAATAACACCACCATGGGTACTGTCAGGGAGGCTGGAGTGGGAATAACACCACCATGGTTACTGTCAGGGAGGCTGGAGTGGGAATAACACCACCATGGCTACTGTCAGGGAGGCTGGAGTGGGAATAACACCACCATGGTTACTGTCAGGGAGGCTGGAGTGGGAATAACACCACCGATGACTGTGGGAGGCTGGAGTGAGAATAACACCACCCTGCTACTGTCAGGGAGGCTGGAGTGGGAATAACACCACCGATGCTACTGTCAGGGAGGCTGGAGTGGGAATAACACCACCGATGCTACTGTCAGGGAGGCTGGAGTGGGAATAACACCACCGATGCTACTGTCAGGGAGGCTGGAGTGGGAATAACACCACCGATGCTACTGTCAGGGAGGCTGGAGTGGGAATAACACCACCGATGCTACTGTCAGGGAGGCTGGAGTGGGAATAACACCACCGATGCTACTGTCAGGGAGGCTGGAGTGGGAATAACACCACCGATGCTACTGTCAGGGAGGCTGGAGTGGGAATAACACCACCGATGCTACTGTCAGGGAGGCTGGAGTGGGAATAACACCACCGATGCTACTGTCAGGGAGGCTGGAGTGGGAATAACACCACCGATGCTACTGTCAGGGAGGCTGGAGTGGGAATAACACCACCGATGCTACTGTCAGGGAGGCTGGTTGACGCTTTTGAATCCAAATCATGAATAATAACAATAATAATTAATAATAATAACATAATAATAATAACATAATAATAATAATAATAATATATTATAATGAATTATAATATATTTGCGACCACTGTCAGCCTCAGAGTTATCTCTGAGTTACCAGACCTTGCCACGTGGAGGCCAGTGGTTCGTCTTTAAGGTCCCCCCCCCCCTCGCCTTCCCCAGGTTCATGTGTCCAGGAATTCATCCGTGGGCCCCCGGATGTCTCCCCTTCCTCATTTCCCTAAGGTCAGCCTCGCCTCTCTTTCTCTCTCTGCCTTCCAGCCTCAGCCTTCCCCAGGTTCATGTATCCAGGAATCCATCTGTCTGCCTCCGGATGTTTTCCCTTCCTCACTTCCCTAAGGTCAGCCTCACCAACCTGTTTTCTTGCTGTCCCCAGGTTCATGTATCCAGGAATCCTTCCGTCTACCGCCGGATATCTTCCCTTCCCCACTTACCCAAGGTCAGCCTCAACTGCATGTATTCTTGCCTTGCTCAGGTTCATGTATCCAGGAATCCATCCGCTCGCTCCGGATGTCTCCCCTTCCCCACTTACCTAAGGTCAGCCTCAACAACAACCTTCCTCAAGTTCATGTATCCAGGAATCCATCCGCTCGCTCCGGATGTCTTCCCTTCCCCATTTCCCTAAGGTCGGCGGTGCCTTCCCCGGATCAGTGTCTCCAGGAATCCACTTATCAGTCACCTCAGGATGTATCCACTCCCTTATCTTCCCTTCCCCACTTACCCAAGGTCCCACTTCCCCAAGGTCAGCGGTATTCTTGCCCCTTTACCACTTCCCCAAGGTCAGGATCATGTATCCAGGAATCCTTCCGTCTACCGCCGGATATCTTCCCTTCCCCACTTACCCAAGGTCAGCCTCAACTGCATGTATTCTTGCCTTGCTCAGGTTCATGTATCCAGGAATCCATCCGCTCGCTCCGGATGTCTCCCCTTCCCCACTTACCCAAGGTCAGCCTCAACAACAACCTTCCTCAAGTTCATGTATCCAGGAATCCATCCGCTCGCTCCGGATGTCTTCCCTTCCCCATTTCCCTAAGGTCGGCGGTGCCTTCCCCGGATCAGTGTCTCCAGGAGTCCACTTGTGTCACCTGAGTGGACTCCCTTCCCCACTTCCCCAGAGTCAGCGGTGCCTTCCCCGGATCAGTGTCTCCAGGAGTCCACTTGTGTCACCTGACTCCCTTCCCCACTTCCCCAGAGTCAGCGGTGCCTTCCCCGGATCAGTGTCTCCAGGAGTCCACTAGTGTCACCTCAGGTGGACTCCCTTCCCCACTTCCCCAGAGTCAGCGGTTGCCACCTTCAGTGACCTCGCTGCATGGAAACTTGGTCTTGTCTAGCTGGTCTACGGTAGAGACTGTCCAGGTGGGTGGAATTACTGGAGGTGACACACACAGAAAACTGCGTCCAGTAATTACACCCACCAAGACAGCCTGGACCGTAGGTCAGCTAGACGCCACCAAGCTGCCTCACAGTTCCGCCACCTCCGAGAGGCTAATTAACATAAATTTTGGAAATCCTTTTATGTTACACTATGAAAATATACTGAGAACAAGTTGTTTTTTACTTATTTAGCTGTTTAAATGTATTTGTGAGTGTTTTATTATTGCAGATGAATACCCAAATGTTGGTTAATTTGTCCACCACCATCATAACTATGTTAAATATTACACTGCTTTCATTTTTGTTTATTTATCCGTCTTTTACATTTGGCACTGAAAGCCTAACAAGCGCAGAAATTGTTTGCATACACATATATAAGTATTTTCACAAATATTTATACGTTTAAACACATTCACCTTACTCATACATCATTATACATACACTTGCATGCATAAAAAATCACACACAATCCCATGTACTACAAATACGCACACAACAATGTACACAGTTATCTGCTATCACTATAATATGTCTGAGATCACACATACATGCACACAAATATATCACTCCAAAGCCCATCCCACGAACACTTATGTACACATACATGTGTACACATTCTCATAGACATACATGTACTCGTCCACATGATTAAACAATGTAGCAGAGACAATATATGGGAAATTTAGATATGAGTATTTGCTTCAATATTCAGAATATATAAGACAAAAAAATGTTGGTTTACAGTAATTTGAGAACATTGTTTGTGTAACTTGTGAATATTTAAAGATGTGACAGCTGTACCACGGAACTGTGCTGACAGCAGAGTCAGCCAAGCTGACAGCTGTACCACGGAACTGTGCTCAGCAGAGTCAGCCAAGCTCTTTACTCTGAATGTACCACGGAACTGTGCTCTTCTTTACTGTATTATGTAGATCATACAAGTTTTTTTTGATGTTTACTTTTCACTTTCATCTACACATATACATCACTACAAACACACATATATACATACATGTGTACACATATACATCACTACAAACACACATATATACATACATGTGTACACATATACATCACTACAAACACACATATATACATACATGTGTACACATATACATCACTACAAACACACCTATATACATACATGTGTACACATATACATCACTACAAACACACATATATACATACATGTGTACACATATACATCACTACAAACACCTATATACATACATGTGTACACATATACATCACTACAAACACACTACTATACATATACATCACAAACACACACATATATACATACATGTGTACACATATACTCACTACACATACATGTGTACACATATACATCACTACAAACACACATATATACATACATGTGTACACATATACATCACTACAAACACACTACTACCAACACACATATATACATGTGTACACATACACATCACTACAAACACACTACTACCAACACACATATATACATACATGTGTACACATACACATCACTACAAACACACTACTACCAACACACATATATACATACATGTGTACACATACACATCACTACAAACACACTACTACCAACACACACATATACATGTGTACACATACACATCACTACAAACACACATACATGTGTACACATACACATCACTACAAACACACTACTACCAACACACATATATACATACATGTGTACACACATACGCATCACTACAAACAACTACACACACACAACACACATATATACATACATGTGTACACATATACATCACTACAAACACACTACTACCAACACACATATATACATACATGTGTACACACATACATCACTACAAACACACTACTACCAACACACATATATACATACATGTGTACACACATACACTCACTACAAACACACACACATACATCACTACAAACACACTACTACCAACACACATACATACATGTGTACACACATACATCACTACAAACACACATATATACATACATGTGTACACACATACATCACTACAAACACACTACTACCAACACACATATATACATACATGTGTACACACATACATCACTACAAACACACTACTACCAACACACATATATACATACATGTGTACACACATACATCACTACAAACACACTACTACCAACACACATATATACATACATGTGTACACACATACATCACTACAAACACACTACTACCAACACACATATATACATACATGTGTACACACATACATCACTACAAACACACTACTACCAACACACATATATACATACATGTGTACACACATACATCACTACAAACACACTACTACCAACACACATATATACATACATATGTACACGTTATCATAGACATATCAACACTCTCCCTCACCATTGTTTAATTAAAATTAATATTGTATAAATTGTGTATGAGAATTTAGATAATTTTTGTTTATATCATTTAAATTTTCTCTAAGAAAGTGCAATAAGGGTTATAATTTTTTGATGAAATAATGTGGTAAAAGATGTAAATATGTGAAGAAATTACTAACTTGAGAGACTTGTGGTTAAGATAAAGAAGATATTCAGAAGAATAAACACTTTGTTTAAGTAGAATTAATTATTAAATAACTTTCTCAATTCTCATACTTACACTTCTCTCACCTCTTTATTAATGACTTAAAAAAACATTCACCACAACAGACAAAAAATAAAAACTTTCCGTGATGAAAAAAAAAAAAACACTCGACTTGGATGATTCGATCTGTTGACAATAAGAATTTTGGCGGTGGCTGCCACAACCTGGCCAGTACGACTGTGTGTTGCCACAACCTGGCCAGTACGACTGTGTGTTGCCACAACCTGGCCAGTACGACTGTGTGTTGCCACAACCTGGCCAGTACGACTGTGTGTTGCCACAACCTGGCCAGTACGACTGTGTGTTGCCACAACCTGGCCAGTACGACTGTGTGTTGCCACAACCTGGCCAGTACGACTGTGTGTTGCCACAACCTGGCCAGTACGACTGTGTGTTGCCACAACCTGGCCAGTACGACTGTGTGTTGCCACAACCTGGCCAGTACGACTGTGTGTTGCCACAACCTGGCCAGTACGACTGTGTGTTGCCACAACCTGGCCAGTACGACTGTGTGTTGCCACAACCTGGCCAGTACGACTGTGTGTTGCCACAACCTGGCCAGTACGACTGTGTGTTGCCACAACCTGGCCAGTACGACTGTGTGTTGCCACAACCTGGCCAGTACGACTGTGTGTTGCCACAACCTGGCCAGTACGACTGTGTGTTGCCACAACCTGGCCAGTACGACTGTGTGTTGCCACAACCTGGCCAGTACGACTGTGTGTTGCCACAACCTGGCCAGTACGACTGTGTGTTGCCACAACCTGGCCAGTACGACTGTGTGTTGCCACAACCTGGCCAGTACGACTGTGTGTTGCCACAACCTGGCCAGTACGACTGTGTGTTGCCACAACCTGGCCAGTACGACTGTGTGTTGCCACAACCTGGCCAGTACGACTGTGTGTTGCCACAACCTGGCCAGTACGACTGTGTGTTGCCACAACCTGGCCAGTACGACTGTGTGTTGCCACAACCTGGCCAGTACGACTGTGTGTTGCCACAACCTGGCCAGTACGACTGTGTGTTGCCACAACCTGGCCAGTACGACTGTGTGTTGCCACAACCTGGCCAGTACGACTGTGTGTTGCCACAACCTGGCCAGTACGACTGTGTGTTGCCACAACCTGGCCAGTACGACTGTGTGTTGCCACAACCTGGCCAGTACGACTGTGTGTTGCCACAACCTGGCCAGTACGACTGTGTGTTGCCACAACCTGGCCAGTACGACTGTGTGTTGCCACAACCTGGCCAGTACGACTGTGTGTTGCCACAACCTGGCCAGTACGACTGTGTGTTGCCACAACCTGGCCAGTACGACTGTGTGTTGCCACAACCTGGCCAGTACGACTGTGTGTTGCCACAACCTGGCCAGTACGACTGTGTGTTGCCACAACCTGGCCAGTACGACTGTGTGTTGCCACAACCTGGCCAGTACGACTGTGTGTTGCCACAACCTGGCCAGTACGACTGTGTGTTGCCACAACCTGGCCAGTACGACTGTGTGTTGCCACAACCTGGCCAGTACGACTGTGTGTTGCCACAACCTGGCCAGTACGACTGTGTGTTGCCACAACCTGGCCAGTACGACTGTGTGTTGCCACAACCTGGCCAGTACGACTGTGTGTTGCCACAACCTGGCCAGTACGACTGTGTGTTGCCACAACCTGGCCAGTACGACTGTGTGTTGCCACAACCTGGCCAGTACGACTGTGTGTTGCCACAACCTGGCCAGTACGACTGTGTGTTGCCACAACCTGGCCAGTACGACTGTGTGTTGCCACAACCTGGCCAGTACGACTGTGTGTTGCCACAACCTGGCCAGTACGACTGTGTGTTGCCACAACCTGGCCAGTACGACTGTGTGTTGCCACAACCTGGCCAGTACGACTGTGTGTTGCCACAACCTGGCCAGTACGACTGTGTGTTGCCACAACCTGGCCAGTACGACTGTGTGTTGCCACAACCTGGCCAGTACGACTGTGTGTTGCCACAACCTGGCCAGTACGACTGTGTGTTGCCACAACCTGGCCAGTACGACTGTGTGTTGCCACAACCTGGCCAGTACGACTGTGTGTTGCCACAACCTGGCCAGTACGACTGTGTGTTGCCACAACCTGGCCAGTACGACTGTGTGTTGCCACAACCTGGCCAGTACGACTGTGTGTTGCCACAACCTGGCCAGTACGACTGTGTGTTGCCACAACCTGGCCAGTACGACTGTGTGTTGCCACAACCTGGCCAGTACGACTGTGTGTTGCCACAACCTGGCCAGTACGACTGTGTGTTGCCACAACCTGGCCAGTACGACTGTGTGTTGCCACAACCTGGCCAGTACGACTGTGTGTTGCCACAACCTGGCCAGTACGACTGTGTGTTGCCACAACCTGGCCAGTACGACTGTGTGTTGCCACAACCTGGCCAGTACGACTGTGTGTTGCCACAACCTGGCCAGTACGACTGTGTGTTGCCACAACCTGGCCAGTACGACTGTGTGTTGCCACAACCTGGCCAGTACGACTGTGTGTTGCCACAACCTGGCCAGTACGACTGTGTGTTGCCACAACCTGGCCAGTACGACTGTGTGTTGCCACAACCTGGCCAGTACGACTGTGTGTTGCCACAACCTGGCCAGTACGACTGTGTGTTGCCACAACCTGGCCAGTACGACTGTGTGTTGCCACAACCTGGCCAGTACGACTGTGTGTTGCCACAACCTGGCCAGTACGACTGTGTGTTGCCACAACCTGGCCAGTACGACTGTGTGTTGCCACAACCTGGCCAGTACGACTGTGTGTTGCCACAACCTGGCCAGTACGACTGTGTGTTGCCACAACCTGGCCAGTACGACTGTGTGTTGCCACAACCTGGCCAGTACGACTGTGTGTTGTCACAACCTGGCCAGTACGACTGTGTGTTGCCACAACCTGGCCAGTACGACTGTGTGTTGCCACAACCTGGCCAGTACGACTGTGTGTTGCCACAACCTGGCCAGTACGACTGTGTGTTGCCACAACCTGGCCAGTACGACTGTGTGTTGCCACAACCTGGCCAGTACGACTGTGTGTTGCCACAACCTGGCCAGTACGACTGTGTGTTGTCACAACCTGGCCAGTACGACTGTGTGTTGTCACAACCTGGCCAGTACGACTGTGTGTTGCCACAACCTGGCCAGTACGACTGTGTGTTGCCACAACCTGGCCAGTACGACTGTGTGTTGCCACAACCTGGCCAGTACGACTGTGTGTTGCCACAACCTGGCCAGTACGACTGTGTGTTGTCACAACCTGGCCAGTACGACTGTGTGTTGTCACAACCTGGCCAGTACGACTGTGTGTTGCCACAACCTGGCCAGTACGACTGTGTGTTGCCACAACCTGGCCAGTACGACTGTGTGTTGCCACAACCTGGCCAGTACGACTGTGTGTTGCCACAACCTGGCCAGTACGACTGTGTGTTGTCACAACCTGGCCAGTACGACTGTGTGTTGTCACAACCTGGCCAGTACGACTGTGTGTTGTCACAACCTGGCCAGTACGACTGTGTGTTGCCACAACCTGGCCAGTACGACTGTGTGTTGTCACAACCTGGCCAGTACGACTGTGTGTTGTCACAACCTGGCCAGTACGACTGTGTGTTGTCACAACCTGGCCAGTACGACTGTGTGTTGTCACAACCTGGCCAGTACGACTGTGTGTTGTCACAACCTGGCCAGTACGACTGTGTGTTGTCACAACCTGGCCAGTACGACTGTGTGTTGTCACAACCTGGCCAGTACGACTGTGTGTTGTCACAACCTGGCCAGTACGACTGTGTGTTGTCACAACCTGGCCAGTACGACTGTGTGTTGTCACAACCTGGCCAGTACGACTGTGTGTTGTCACAACCTGGCCAGTACGACTGTGTGTTGTCACAACCTGGCCAGTACGACTGTGTGTTGTCACAACCTGGCCAGTACGACTGTGTGTTGTCACAACCTGGCCAGTACGACTGTGTGTTGTCACAACCTGGCCAGTACGACTGTGTGTTGTCACAACCTGGCCAGTACGACTGTGTGTTGTCACAACCTGGCCAGTACGACTGTGTGTTGTCACAACCTGGCCAGTACGACTGTGTGTTGTCACAACCTGGCCAGTACGACTGTGTGTTGTCACAACCTGGCCAGTACGACTGTGTGTTGTCACAACCTGGCCAGTACGACTGTGTGTTGTCACAACCTGGCCAGTACGACTGTGTGTTGTCACAACCTGGCCAGTACGACTGTGTGTTGTCACAACCTGGCCAGTACGACTGTGTGTTGTCACAACCTGGCCAGTACGACTGTGTGTTGTCACAACCTGGCCAGTACGACTGTGTGTTGTCACAACCTGGCCAGTACGACTGTGTGTTGTCACAACCTGGCCAGTACGACTGTGTGTTGTCACAACCTGGCCAGTACGACTGTGTGTTGTCACAACCTGGCCAGTACGACTGTGTGGTGTTGTCACAACCTGGCCAGTACGACTGTGTGTTGTCACAACCTGGCCAGTACGACTGTGTGTTGTCACAACCTGGCCAGTACGACTGTGTGTTGTCACAACCTGGCCAGTACGGCTGTGTGTTGTCACAACCTGGCCAGTACGACTGTGTGTTGTCACAACCTGGCCAGTACGACTGTGTGTTGTCACAACCTGGCCAGTACGACTGTGTGTTGTCACAACCTGGCCAGTACGACTGTGTGTTGTCACAACCTGGCCAGTACGACTGTGTGTTGTCACAACCTGGCCAGTACGACTGTGTGTTGTCACAACCTGGCCAGTACGACTGTGTGTTGTCACAACCTGTTCTAAATTGGTGAAGGATAATGCAAGTCAAAAGCTTTTCTGTTGTGTTTATTTCGCTGCCTTTACACACAGGATAACAGGCCTTTGGGACTCCTGGGTTGTAATAGGTAACAAAAGAAAAGTACAGTAACTTCCAATAACAGCATACTAACACATACACAAGTGAAAGTTTGTGTATGCAATAATTTCGCAAAAATCATTCTGAACCTAACGGAAAAAAATGTATTTCATTGTGTTTGTTTATTATTAAATTATTGTAAACTTATCTAAAACATTTTTAGTTAAATTAGGCTAAATCAAATTAAATTAAATTAAAGGTTAGGTAAGTTTTCTAAGGTTCTTTTAGAACAAAGTTATTAGTTTTTACATTAACATAAATGAAAAAAATATATCTTTAAACGCACAGAGAAAATATAAGAAAGGACTCAATTTTACATGAGGTCTTGTTAACAGACCAGTTTCACCCATTCGGATATTGGGATATTGGCAGTTTGGAAGAGTATCTAATATTACTTCATATATGCTTCTAAACTGTTGTGTCTGAGCGCCTCTGCAAAGACAGTGATTATGTGTGAGTGAGGTGAAAGTGTTGAATGATGATGAAAGTATTTCCTTTTTGGGGATTTTTTTCATATTATGATAACGTGGGTGGCACCAGCGAGATGCCACTGACGTGTTATTCCCGAGTAGGAATAACCCCACCATGGTTACTGTCAGGGAGGCTGGAGTGGGAATAACACCACCGATGCTACTGTCAGGGAGGCTGGAGTGGGAATAACACCACCATGGTTACTGTCAGGGAGGCTGGAGTGGGAATAACACCACCGATGCTACTGTCAGGGAGGCTGGAGTGGGAATAACACCACCATGGTTACTGTCAGGGAGGCTGGAGTGGGAATAACACCACCATGGTTACTGTCAGGGAGGCTGGAGTGGGAATAACACCACCATGGCTACTGTCAGGGAGGCTGGAGTGGGAATAACACCACCATGGTTACTGTCAGGGAGGCTGGAGTGGGAATAACACCACCATGGCTACTGTCAGGGAGGCTGGAGTGGGAATAACACCACCGATGCTACTGTCAGGGAGGCTGGAGTGGGAATAACACCACCATGGTTACTGTCAGGGAGGCTGGAGTGGGAATAACACCACCATGGCTACTGTCAGGGAGGCTGGAGTGGGAATAACACCACCATGTCAGGGAGGCTGGAGTGGGAATAACTACTGTCAGGGAGGCTGGAGTGGGAATAACACCACCGATGCTACTGTCAGGGAGGCTGGACTGTCAGGGAGGCTGGAGTGGGAATAACACCACCATGCTACTGTCAGGGAGGCTGGAGTGGGAATAACACCACCATGCTACTGTCAGGGAGGCTGGAGTGGGAATAACACCACCATGCTACTGTCAGGGAGGCTGGAGTGGGAATAACACCACCATGGTCAGGGAGGCTACTGTCAGGGAGGCTGGAGTGGGAATAACACCACCATGGTCTACTGTCAGGGAGGCTGGAGTGGGAATAACACCACCGATGCTACTGTCAGGGAGGCTGGAGTGGGAATAACACCACCATGCTACTGTCAGGGAGGCTGGAGTGGGAATAACACCACCGATGTACTGTCAGGGAGGCTGGAGTGGGAATAACACCACCGATGCTACTGTCAGGGAGGCTGGAGGGAGGGGAATAACACCACCAATGCTACTGGAATAACAACACCGATGCTACTGTCAGGGAGGCTGGAGTGGGAATAACACCACCGATGCTACTGTCAGGGAGGCTGGAGTGGGAATAACACCACCGATGCTACTGTCAGGGAGGCTGGAGTGGGAATAACACCACCGATGTTACTGTCAGGGAGGCTGGAGTGGGAATAACACCACCGATGCTACTGTCAGGGAGGCTGGAGTGGGAATAACACCACCGATGCTACTGTCAGGGAGGCTGGAGTGGGAATAACACCACCGATACTGTCAGGGAGGCTGGAGTGGGAATAACACCACCGATGTACTGTCAGGGAGGCTGGAGTGGGAATAACACCACCGATGCTACTGTCAGGGAGGCTGGAGTGGGAATAACACCACCGATGCTACTGTCAGGGAGGCTGGAGTGGGAATAACACCACCGATGCTACTGTCAGGGAGGCTGGAGTGGGAATAACACCACCGATGCTACTGTCAGGGAGGCTGGTTGACGCTTTTGAATCCAAATCATGAATAATAACAATAATAATTAATAATAATAACATAATAATAATAACATAATAATAATAATAATATATTATAATGAATTATAATATATTTGCGACCACTGTCAGCCTCAGAGTTATCTCTGAGTTACCAGACCTTGCCACGTGGAGGCCAGTGGTTCGTCTTTAAGGTCCCCCCCCCCTCGCCTTCCCCAGGTTCATGTGTCCAGGAATTCATCCGTGGGCCCCCGGATGTCTCCCCTTCCTCATTTCCCTAAGGTCAGCCTCGCCTCTCTTTCTCTCTCTGCCTTCCAGCCTCAGCCTTCCCCAGGTTCATGTATCCAGGAATCCATCTGTCTGCCTCCGGATGTTTTCCCTTCCTCACTTCCCTAAGGTCAGCCTCACCAACCTGTTTTCTTGCTGTCCCCAGGTTCATGTATCCAGGAATCCTTCCGTCTACCGCCGGATATCTTCCCTTCCCTACTTACCCAAGGTCAGCCTCAACTGCATGTATTCTTGCCTTGCCAAGGTTCATGTATCCAGGGATCCATCCGTTCGCTCCCAGATGTCTCCCCTTCCCCACTTACCCAAGGTCAGCCTCAACTGCATGTATTCTTGCCATCCCCAGGTTCATGTATCCAGGAATCCATCCGTTCGCTCCCCTTCCCCACTTACCCAAGGATGTCTCCCCTTCCCCACTTACCCAAGGTCAGCCTCAACGACAACCTTCCCCAAGTTCATGTATCCAGGAATCCATCCGCTCGCTCCGGATGTCTTCCCTTCCCCATTTCCCTAAGGTCGGCGGTGCCTTCCCCGGATCAGTGTCTCCAGGAATCCACTTATGTCACCTCAGGTGAACTCCCTTCCCCACTTCCCCAAGGTCAGCGGTATTCTTGCCGTCCGCAGGATCATGTATCCAGGAATCCTTCCGTCTACCGCCGGATATCTTCCCTTCCCCACTTACCCAAGGTCAGCCTCAACTGCATGTATTCTTGCCTTGCTCAGGTTCATGTATCCAGGAATCCATCCGCTCGCTCCGGATGTCTCCCCTTCCCCACTTACCCAAGGTCAGCCTCAACAACAACCTTCCTCAAGTTCATGTATCCAGGAATCCATCCGCTCGCTCCGGATGTCTTCCCTTCCCCATTTCCCTAAGGTCGGCGGTGCCTTCCCCGGATCAGTGTCTCCAGGAGTCCACTTATGTCACCTGAGTGGACTCCCTTTCCCACTTCCCCAAGGTCAGCGGTATTCTTGCCATTCCCAGGATCATGTATCCAGGAATCCTTCCGTCTACCGCCGGATATCTTCCCTTCCCCACTTACCCAAGGTCAGCCTCAACTGCATGTATTCTTGCCTTGCTCAGGTTCATGTATCCAGGAATCCATCCGCTCGCTCCGGATGTCTCCCCTTCCCCACTTACCCAAGGTCAGCCTCAACAACAACCTTCCTCAAGTTCATGTATCCAGGAATCCATCCGCTCGCTCCGGATGTCTTCCCTTCCCCATTTCCCTAAGGTCGGCGGTGCCTTCCCCGGATCAGTGTCTCCAGGAGTCCACTTGTGTCACCTGAGTGGACTCCCTTCCCCACTTCCCCAGAGTCAGCGGTGCCTTCCCCGGATCAGTGTCTCCAGGAGTCCACTAGTGTCACCTCAGGTGGACTCCCTTCCCCACTTCCCCAGAGTCAGCGGTTGCCACCTTCAGTGACCTCGCTGCATGGAAACTTGGTCTTGTCTAGCTGGTCTACGGTAGAGACTGTCCAGGTGGGTGGAATTACTGGAGGTGACACACACAGAAAACTGCGTCCAGTAATTACACCCATCAAGACAGCCGCGACCGTAGGTCAGCTAGACGCCACCAAGCTGCCTCACAGTTCGGCCACCTCCGAGAGGCTAATTAACATAAATTTTGGAAATCCTTTTATGTTACACTATGAAAATATACTGAGAACAAGTTGTTTTTTTACTTATTTAGCTGTTTAAAAGTATTTGAGAGTGTTTTATTATTGCAGATGAATACCCAAATGTTGGTTAATTTGTCCACCACCATCATAACTATGTTAAATATTACACTGCTTTCATTTTTGTTTATTTATCCGTCTTTTACATTTGGCACTGAAAGCCTAACAAGCGCAGAAATTGTTTGCATACACATATATAAGTATTTTCACAAATATTTATACGTTTAAACACATTCACCTTACTCATACATCATTATACATACACTTGCATGCATAAAAAATCACACGCAATCCCATGTACTACAAATACGCACACAACAATGTACACAGTTATCTGCTATCACTATAATATGTCTGAGATCACACATACATGCACACAAACATATCACTCCAAAGCCCATCCCACGAACACTTATGTACACATACATGTGTACACATTCTCATAGACATACATGTACTCGTCCACATGATTAAACAATGTAGCAGAGACAATATATGGGAAATTTAGATATGAGTATTTGCTTCAATATTCAGAATATATAAGACAAAAAAATGTTGGTTTACAGTAATTTGAGAACATTGTTTGTGTAACTTGTGAATATTTAAAGATGTGACACGACTGAGGCACTAGTGGAGGACTGTGTGTCATGTGCACATGTTATTATGTACACATTAAATACACGTGTTGTGTATGTGTGCCATATGTACATGTGTGTTGATGATTGTCATGTGTACATGTTGTGTGTTGATGATTATCATGTGTACATGTTGTGTGTTGATGATTGTCATGTGTACATGTTGTGTGTTGATGATTGTCATGTGTACATGTTGTGTGTTGATGTTGTACATGTTGTGTGTTGATGATTGTCATGTGTACATGTCATGTGTACATGTATGATGTCATGTGTATGTTGTGTGTTGATGTTGATGATTGTCATGTGTACATGTTGTAAGTTGATGATTATCATGGGTACATGATGTATGTTGATCGACATGTGTACGTGTTATGTACACATTAATACACGTGCTATTGTGTGTGTGTGCCATATGTACATGTGTGTTGATGATTGTCATGTGTACATGTTGTGTGTTGATGATTGTCATGTGTACATGTTATGTACACATTAAATACACGTATTGTGTATGTGTGCCATGTGTACATGTTGTGAGTTGATGATTGTCATGTGTACGTGTCATTATGTATACATTAATACACGTGTTATTGTGTATGTGTACCATGTGTACATGTTGTGTGTTGATTGTCATGTGTACATGTTGTATATTGATGATTGTCATGTATACATGTTGTGTGTTGATGATTGTCATGTGTACATGTTGTGTGTTTGATAGTCTTGTGTACATGTTATTATGTATGAATGCTTATAACATGTATGAATATCGCGTGTACATGTTATTGTGTATGTATGAGTGAAAGTGAGAATCTCTAAATCTCCTCCATGAAAATTGCAACGAATTTAAAAAAACTTCCGTTTTTCGTGTTTCATAAATGAATTTGAAGGTCGCAAATGTTTGTATATATACATACATGCACGTACATGTAAAATGTGTGTACAGAGTTTTAACACAGTATGTTAATAAAGTTCTGCTCTACATGATGGCTTGCCTTGCATACATACATATAATATATAAATATATATATTTTTATATATATATATATATATATATATATATATATATATATATATATATATATATATATATATATATATATATATATATATATATATATATATATATATATATATATATATATATATATATATATATATATATATATATATATATATATATATATAATAAGATCACAGTAAGATCACAGTAAACAGTGATTTTAAAATATGCAAAACAACCACCGTGAAAGAGTAGTGAAATTACAAGCGCTTTGGTGACTACTCACATTGTCGGTGAGTAGTCACGAAAGCGCTTGGAATTTCACTACTCTTTCACACTGGTTGTTTTGCATATATATTTTTTTTATTATTTTATTATCACACTGGCCGATTCCCACCAAGGCAGGGTGGCCCGAAAAAGAAAAACTTTCACCATCATTCACTCCATCACTGTCTTGCCAGAAGGGTGCTTTACACTACAGTTTTTAAACTGCAACATTAACACCCCTCCTTCAGAGTGCAGGCACTGTACTTCCCATCTCCAGGACTCAAGTCCGGCCTGCCGGTTTCCCTGAACCCCTTCATAAATGTTACTTTGCTCACACTCCAACAGCACGTCAAGTATTAAAAACCATTCGTCTCCATTCACTCCTATCAAACACGCTCACGCACGCCTGCTGGAAGTCCAAGCCCCTCGCACACAAAACCTCCTTTACCCCCTCCCTCCAACCTTTCCTAGGCCGACCCCTACCCCGCCTTCCTTCCACTACAGACTGATACACTCTTGAAGTCATTCTGTTTCGCTCCATTCTCTCTACATGTCCGAACCACCTCAACAACCCTTCCTCAGCCCTCTGGACAACAGTTTTGGTAATCCCGCACCTCCTCCTAACTTCCAAACTACGAATTCTCTGCATTATATTCACACCACACATTGCCCTCAGACATGACATCTCCACTGCCTCCAGCCTTCTCCTCGCTGCAACATTCATCACCCATGCTTCACACCCATATAAGAGCGTTGGTAAAACTATACTCTCATACATTCCCCTCTTTGCCTCCAAGGACAAAGTTCTTTGTCTCCACAGACTCCTAAGTGCACCACTCACCCTTTTCCCCTCATCAATTCTATGATTCACCTCATCCTTCATAGACCCATCCGCTGACACGTCCACTCCCAAATATCTGAATACATTCACCTCCTCCATACTCTCTCCCTCCAATCTGATATCCAATCTTTCATCACCTAATATTTTTGTTATCCTCATAACCTTACTCTTTCCTGTATTCACTTTTAATTTTCTTCTTTTGCACACCCTACCAAATTCATCCACCAATCTCTGCAACTTCTCTTCAGAATCTCCCAAGAGCACAGTGTCATCAGCAAAGAGCAACTGTGACAACTCCCACTTTATGTGTGATTCTTTATCTTTTAACTCCACGCCTCTTGTCAAGACCCTCGCATTTACTTCTCTTACAACCCCATCTATAAATATATTAAATAACCACGGTGACATCACACATCCTTGTCTAAGGCCTACTTTTACTGGGAAATAATTTCCCTCTTTCCTACATACTCTAACTTGAGCCTCACTATCCTCGTAAAAACTCTTCACTGCTTTCAGTAACCTACCTCCTACACCATACACCTGCAACATCTGCCACATTGCCCCCCTATCCACCCTGTCATACGCCTTTTCCAAATCCATAAATGCCACAAAGACCTCTTTAGCCTTATCTAAATACTGTTCACTTATATGTTTCACTGTAAACACCTGGTCCACACACCCCCTACCTTTCCTAAAGCCTCCTTGTTCATCTGCTATCCTATTCTCCGTCTTACTCTTAATTCTTTCAATAATAACTCTACCATACACTTTACCAGGTATACTCAACAGACTTATCCCCCTATAATTTTTGCACTCTCTCTTGTCCCCTTTGCCTTTATACAAAGGAACTATGCATGCTCTCTGACAGTCCCTAGGTATCTTACCCTCTTCCATACATTTATTAAATAATTGCACCAACCACTCCAAAACTATATCCCCACCTGCTTTTAACATTTCTATCTTTATCCCATCAATCCCGGCTGCCTTACCCCCTTTCATTTTACCTACTGCCTCACGAACTTCCCCCACACTCACAACTGGCTCTTCCTCACTCCTACAAGATGTTATTCCTCCTTGCCCTATACACGAAATCACAGCTTCCCTATCTTCATCAACATTTAACAATTCCTCAAAATATTCCCTCCATCTTCCCAATACCTCTAACTCTCCGTTTAATAACTCTCCTCTCCTATTTTTAACTGACAAATCCATTTGTTCTCTAGGCTTCCTTAACTTGTTAATCTCACTCCAAAACTTTTTCTTATTTTCAAAAAAATTTGTTGATAACATCTCACCCACTCTCTCATTTGCTCTCTTTTTACATTGCTTCACCACTCTCTTAACCTCTCTCTTTTTCTCCATATACTCTTCCCTCCTTGCATCACTTCTACTTTGTAAAAACTTCTCATATGCTAACTTTTTCTCCCTTACTACTCTCTTTACATCATCATTCCACCAATCGCTCCTCTTCCCTCCCGCACCCACTTTCCTGTAACCACAAACTTCTGCTGAACACTCTAACACTACATTTTTAAACCTACCCCATACCTCTTCGACCCCATTGCCTATGCTCTCATTAGCCCATCTATCCTCCAATAGCTGTTTATATCTTACCCTAACTGCCTCCTCTTTTAGTTTATAAACCTTCACCTCTCTCTTCCCTGATGCTTCTATTCTCCTTGTATCCCATCTACCTTTTACTCTCAGTGTAGCTACAACTAGAAAGTGATCTGATATATATGTGGCCCATCTATATATATATATATATATATATATATATATATATATATATATATATATATATATATATATATATATATATATATATATATATATATATATATATATATATATATATATATATATATATATATATATATATATATATATATATATATATATATATATATATATATATATATATATATATATATATATATATATATATATATATATATATATATATATATATATATATATATATATATATATATATATATATATATATATATATATATATATATATATATATATATATATATATATATATATATATATATATATATATATATATATATATATATATATATATATATATATATATATATATATATATATATATATATATATATATATATATATATATATATATATATATATATATATATATATATATATATATATATATATATATATATATATATATATATATATATATATATATATATATATATATATATACACATATATATATATATATATATATATATATATATATATATATATATATATATATATATATATATATATATATATATATATATATATATATGTATGTATGTGTATATATATATATATATATATATATATATATATATATATATATATATATATAATTGTGGCATGTTTGTGTCAGAAGCCAGACATAGGTATGGTAAGATTGTGGACAGTGGAGTCAGAGTGCACTTGCTGTGGATTCCATCTCACATTGGTCTTCAGATGCATGATAGAACTGATAAATTGGCTAAGCTGTATGCTTTCATAGAGGGAGTAGATTACAATCTTGAGTTGTCATGTAGTAGTTTGAGAACAATAATACGAAAAGAACTTCAAATGAATTTTATTGACTTAAGACTCAGGGAGATTGACACCAGTCAGTCCATCTATCATCATTCTATCATGCAGGAGGAGCCACATGTCTATGGTGCATCCAACAAAATAAGCAGATTCTTGGATGTCACTACCGCCCGGCTCCGGCTGGGTTACAAGTATCTATGGCAGGTTAAATCACCACCACCAAATGTAGACCAAACGAAATGTAAACTTTGCCAGATGGACTATTGTCACACCCTGCGTCATTATGTACTGGAGTGTGATGAATTTAGAGACAACTCACTCAGAAATGTTCAAGAAATGGCATAGTATTTTATCCACAGTGGTATATTACAGACCATTCTGGAGAAATACCCTGACTTTGCTAGCTGTAAATAAAGCATTACCACGTGTGTGTGTGTGTGTGTGTGTGTGTGTGTGTGTGTGTGTGTGTGTGTGTGTGTGTGTGTGTGTGTGTGTGTGTGTGTGTGTGTGTGTGTGTGTGTGTGTGTGTGTGTGTGTGTGTGTGTGTGTGTGTGTGTGTGTGTGTGTGTGTGTGTGTGTGTGTGTGTGTGTGTGTGTGTGTGTGTGTGTGTGTGTGTGTGTGTGTGTGTGTGTGTGTGTGTGTGTGTGTGTGTGTGTGTGTGTGTGTGTGTGTGAGAGAGAGAGTGTGTGTGTGTGTGTGTGTGACACAACAAGCAATATTTGCACCAATAACTCACTACAGTTGTGACCGGGTGTGGAAGTATGAATTGCTCATTACTCTATAATTTGTTCATGATTGTAGCCATGTATAAACGTAAGTAACCATTCTTACAGGATTCATTACCTTTGTAACTTATGAGTTCATTACTTTTGTACCTAGTTCTGCTATCAAAACTTTGGGGGCCCAGTCCCTGGACCCATTACGTACCTCTGTAATCTGTAAATACCTTTGTAACTTGTCATGATTGTGACCCGACCTACCTGGAGTTCATTACCTTTGTAATTGTGAGGTCATTACCTCTGTAATTTTCTCAGCTATCAAAACTTTGGAGTCCAGTCCCTGGACCAATTATGTACCTCTGTAATCTTTTGACTACCGCCCACAGGATGGGTATGGGGTGCACAATAAACATATTAAACTAACTTAAACTAACACTGGCTTTTAAACACTTTGACCACTGTTATTTAGACTCTCTGAACACTTACTTAAACACTCTGAACACTGTTATTTAAACAATCTGAACAATGTTTTTAAACACTTTTGAGCACTCTTTATTAAACACTGTTAAAGTTCCACAACTCTATGGCGGAAACCTGAGGTACTTAATTATTGGTTAATCTAGGGAATAGTGACTTTCCTGGTGTTCACGAGGCACATGATTATAGTTGTGGAAAATGTTTTCAAATGCAACAGAAACCTGTTTTACTACATTAAATGGAAAAATCAACTAATCACACGTTCCATAATGAAACTTTTGTGTCGTTCCATAACGAAACTTTTGTGTCGTTCCATAATGGTACTTTTGTGTCTGAAACTGCCCAGCAGACTTTCAGTGGTGGAATTCATCGAGGGAACAACTTCCACCAACACGTTTCATCCGAGAACTTTTATGGGGTGAAACTCACACCCAAATGCTCCAGGGTGTGAGTTTTGCTTCATAAACGTGAGATTATTTAGTCGGTGATGGTTCTCATAAAAATAGTCCATAATTAATAAACAGATTTACGGAAGAATATTTGTCAAAAAATATACAATTTTATACTTACAAATGTAAATATATTTAGAAATATGCAAGCATGTAAATATATAAGCAGAGACAGGTACACAATTAGAACAGATTCTTGGTAGAAAGAATACAGATACTGTTAGTCTGAGGATAAAAGCAGTTCGTCGCACTGCTGCTGCTTGTTCCTCTTCACATTATTTAATCTCGTTATTTGCGCTTAACTGAGATTTAATTAGGAACAGTCTAGGTTAAACGTTACATAACGAATATATAATTCCAGGTATTGTTTGCGATCGTTTAGAAACTGACATGTAAACACGCTAGAAAACAGTATGACTATCATGAAGAATGTTAATTTAAGGAGAAACGCTGATAAAGTCTACGGATAGCACCCGCCGCATTTCACTACTCCATTCCCATCGTGTGCATGGGAGTCAAAAGAGGTACATAAAGGGTCCAGGGACTGGGCCCCAAAGTTCTGACAGCTGAACAAGGTACAAAGGTAATGAATTCACAAGTTACAAAAGTAATGAATCATGTAAGTAAATTTACTTATGTTTATACGTGGTTACAGTCATGAACAAATTATAAATTAATGAGCAATTCACACATCCACACCCGGTCACATCTGTAATGAGTTTTCAGTGCAAATATTAATTGTTGGGACACACACACACACACACACACACACACACACACACACACACACACACACACACACACACACACACACACACACACACACACACGAGCGTACATACACGAGCGCACGCACTCATGCATGTATGAGTACACAAATACACACGCAAACAAGCACACAAGCGCACACACACAAACACACACACACACACACACACACACACACACACACACACACACACACACACACACACACACACACACACACACACACACACACACGTGGTAATGCTTTATTTACAGAGTGCATATCAGAGTATTTTTCCAGAATGGTCTGTAATGTACCACTGTGAATAAAATATTTTGACATATCTTGAACATTTCTGAGCGAGTTGTCTCTGAATTCATTAATTTAATCACACTCCAGTACATAATGACGCAGGGTGAGATATTTCGTTTGGTCTACATCTGGTGGTGGTGATTTAACCTGCCAAAGATACTTGTAACCCAGCCGGAACCGGGCGGTAGTTACATCCAAGAGTCTGCTTATTTTGTTGGATGCACCATAGACATGTGGCTCCTCCTGCATGATAGAATGATGATAGATGGACTGAATTGTGTCAATCTCCCAGAGTCTTAAGTCAGTAAAATTCAGTTGAAGTTCTTTTCGTATTATTGTTCTCAAACTGCTAACTGGCGAGCCAAGATTTTAATCTACCCACTCTTTGAAAGCATACAGCTTAGCCAGTTCATCAGTTCTGTCATACATCTGAAGACCAATTTGAGATGGAATCCACAGCATGTGCACTCTGACTCCACTGTTCACAATCCTACCATACCTGTGTCTGGCTTCTGACACAAGCATGCCACAATTTATACTTAATGAGTTGAGAGCATTTATGGATGACAGAGAATCAGTTACAATTAAAGTGTCAACCTTAGATACATGGACACATTTCAGTGCAAGGAGTATGGCAAACAGTTCTGTTTGAAAGGTAGAGGCCCAGTTATTGATGCGTGCTCCAATTTCTTTATGAGAGCCATCACTCTGTATGGCAACAGCAGCACTAACAGCTGCACCAGTGGACTGGTGAACAGAACCATCAACGAATATAATTTGTGTAAGAGTGTGCTGTATGACTAAGTTATCAATACACCTTAAGGCATCATGTTTGGCTTCAAGGCGAAGCTTTGGGTGTGATTGAAGAAGTATTTTGGGGGGAAATGGAGGAATGGTAGTTTGGAATGGGGTAATATCCCATGGAGCGGAGAGGTGCCGCTGATGCCTTACTTAACACAGATCATGTATCTTGTTCATGCGGATGTCGGTTCCAATTTGTTCGATCCATCTGGAGGGTTGTTCACGAGTGCTGAGGAAAGTTTGGAGGGCTTCTGTCCATGGATTTGAATGGGCCTCCCTGAACATATTAGCACCAATTAGGTTATTTCTTTCATTCTAACTAGAGATAAATCTAAAAAATACTACGACGTCATTTCCACAGGGAAACACACATTGTTCTTCTAAACTATGAAAATAAATTTTTCAGCCAATTGATTACAGTTAGCGTTTGGAAATATAATAAAAAAAAGAAAAAGTAAGAGTATTTGTACTTCCAGTTATGGTAGCCTAAAACAACAGTAAGATCGTTATTCCAGTTTGTAAAACATATACACACGTATATACACAGATATGAAATAACACACATACACTTAATTTTTTTTTCAACATGTCGGTCGTCTCCCACCGAGGCAGGGCGACCCAAAAAGAAAGAAAATCCCCATAAAGAAAATACTTTCATCATCATTCAACACTATTATCTCACTCATACATAATCACTGTGTTTGCAGAGGTGCTCAGATACGACAGTTTAGATGCCCCTCCAAACTGCCAATATCCCAAACCCCTCCTTTAAAGTGCAGGCATTGTACTTTCCATTTCCAGGACTCAAGTCCGACTACATAAAAATAACCGGTTTCCGTGAATCCCTTCACAAAATATTACCCCGCTCACACTCCAACAGCTCGTCAGGCCCCAAAAATCATTCGTCTCCATTCACTCCTATCTAACACGCTCACACATAGTTGCTGGAAGTCCAAGCCCCTCGCCAAAAAAACCTCCTTTACCCCCTCCCGCCAACCTCTTCGAGGACGACCCCTACCCCACCTTCCTTCCCATCCAGATTTATACGCTCTCCAAGTTATTCTACTTTGATCTATTCTTTCTAAATGACCAAACCACCTCAATAACCCTTCTTCATCCCTCTGAATAATTCTTTTAGTAACTCCACACCTCCTAATTTCCACACTCCGAATTCTCTGTATAATATTTACACCACACCTTAGGCAAGACATCTGCACTGCCTCCAGACGCCTCTTCGCCGCACCGTTTGCGACCCAAGCTTCACATCCATATAAGAGAATTGGTACCACTATTCTTTGGTACATTCCCTTCTTTGCCTCCATGGATAACGTTTTTTTCTTGTCTCCACAGATACCTCAAAGAATCACTCACCTTTTTTCCTTCATCAATTCCATGGATAACGTCATCCTTCATAAACCATCCGCTGACAAGTCAACTCACAAATATCTGAAAACATTTACTTCTTCAAATACTCCCTCTCTCCAATGTGATATCTAATTTTTCTTTATCTAAATCGTTTGATACCCTCATCACCTTATTCTTATCTATGTTCACTTTCAACTTTCTACCTTTGCATACCCTCCACTAACCTTTGCAACTTTTCTTTAGAATCTCCCATACGCACAGTATCATCAGCTAAAAGTAACTGTGTCAACTCCCATTTCGTATTTGATTTCCCACAATTTAATCCCACCCCTCTCACCAACACCCTACCTATTACTTCTTTTACAACTCCATCTATAAATATATTAAACAACCATGGTGACATTACACATCCCTGTCTAAGACCTACTTTTACCGGGAAGTAGTCTCCCTCTCTTCTACACACCCTAAGCTAGGTAGGAGCACCCTCCAGGTAGGTTGGAGCACCCTCCAGGTAGGTTGGAGCACCCTCCAGGTAGGTTGGAGCACCCTCCAGGTAGGTTGGAGCACCCCCCAGGTAGGTAGGCGCTCCTTCCAGGTAGGTAGGCGCTCCCTCCAGGTAGGTAGGCGCTCCCTCCAGGTAGGTAGGAGAGCCCTCCATTTAGGTAGAACCCTCCATTTAGGTAGGAGAACCCTCCATTTAGGTAGGAGAACCCTCCAGGTAGGTAGGAGAACCCTTCAGGTAGGTAGGAGAACCCTCCAGGTAGGTTGGGGCACCCTTCAGGCAGGTTGGAACACCCTCCAGGTAGGTAGGAGCATCCTCTATGTAGAATCAAACAGCGCTGCCTCATCGTGATGAAAGAAATCTTATTCCTGGTCTTTGTAATCTCCCCTGAAGTCCTGGAGCAACTGGCTTACCATTGGCCCCACAAAGGGACCATTTAACAAGGGATACTCAATTTTCTGTTAGTCCCGTCACTTTACCAGATGTCTTTAATATTTGGTTCAGTTGCTCGTAACTTTGTTCTGTGGCAGACGCTGAAAATCGCTTCTGTGGTAATTTCCTAACAAAGTTCTCTTCCTAGAAGACTTTTAAAGTTTGTTCTAGTAATTCTTTAAGATCTTAGGTATGAACAGAAACACAGCGAACTTAAATGCTGTGATTGGACGTGAGGACTTGAGCAGAGTATAAGTCAGATGTCCGCTTTCTACGACCACAGCTTGGTATGATTGTAAGCCATTGAGAAAGACTTCTTTAAGCGTTGATGTTTTTCTTATTTTAATTGATGGATATTTTAAGTCATCTTTAGGTGATCTCTAACAGCAGACATCGAGGCCAATCCAATAAGATAAGCCTTTAATAAGTACCTGTGAAGTTACAGTAGTACAATAGAGGGCCTGGGTTATATTCCCAGCCAGAGTAGAAACATTGGACGTGTTTCTTTCCACCTGTTGTCGATGTTCCCCATCAGTAAAATGGGTACCTGGGTGTTAATCGACTGGTGTGGGTCGCATCCTGGGACAAAACTGACCTAATTTGCCCGAAATGCGGAGCATAACAAGGGACTTTCTATATAGTAGTATGTCACTGATGTCAGCTAGGACTGTATACCTTGTACATGTACTTGTAGTAAATAAAGATATTATTATTATTATTATTATTATTATTATTATTATTATTATTATTATTATTATTATTATTATTATTATTATTATTATTATTTAACCAAACCCATCCGGAAGAAATCTGTTCATAGAAAATGAGGAAGACTTAGTACTAAGACTGATTCCTTTCCAATCGTCTTCAGTGCATTCCTTGAGGCGATTTTATTTCACTACATGCAGCAGCTTTTGAAATTATTCTGTCCCTGGATCACTTACAAGGGTTCCTTTGCTTGTGCTGTCCTCTTGAAGGAGAATGCACCTCTTCCATTGTATTTGGTTCTTTTTTTTCTGCCTGAACTCAATTCAACAACTTCCGAATCTTCACTCTTGGTAAAAGTACTCAATTTCCTGGAAGAATCAACAATTAAATAGCACTAAAGAAAGCACAAACATTAACTAAGCATCTACAAGAGTCTAAGCCTTTGCCCGTGTAAATATTCACCGAAAGTGAATACACAAATTAAACACAAAATGTCACATTAATTGCACTTGTGTCCTTTTACCTAACATATTGTAGGTAATTCTACCAACATTAATATAAATCCATTGTTATAGCTGCCTCGTGACCGTGACATACTTTCAAAACTAAACTATTGCTACCTGAAGACGGAGTTACGATTGATGTTATAAATCTGTAAATTACACAGATGTAAATATATAGATTGAAGAGAAGCACAGATGTCAGAATATGTATTAAATAAAGCAGCCATTGAAAAAATCCAATACGACAGCCACACGTACACTTTATGCAAATAGAAACAGTGGTTCTCGGATTTTTTATGTAATGCCCTTTCCAAAAAAAAAAAAAAATGCATAGGTTTGCAAATCCCCAAAAATTTCTATCGAAAATATTTAATTATTATAACTGATAACAAAACTCAAGTAGAGCTCTTTCAGTACCTTGGAGATCCTATGGAGACCTGGTTAACTTTGTTGATCTATACACTTCCGGTGGTGATGGGAACCAGGCCATGACACAGAAGGAGAATTCTTACAAGAGGAAGGGGATACACGACCCGTGCTACTGATTCTTCATTCCCTGAGGACAGGTCATTCAAACTTTTTGTTGAGGACCCCCGACTCACATATTGTGATCATTCGTACCTATCATTCTCCTCTCTTTGAAGCCATATATGTTAGTAAGTGTGAAGTTTCTGTCAGCTACGGCACTAGGAAGCATGAACGCATTTTGACCATAATCGACATTATTGAAACTTTAGATAGAAAACTATGTAGCTCACCTCCTCTCTTTGCTGCAGTCATTAGCTGTGATTCAACTTTTGGACTGAGAGGCTGTTCAAAACGCCTATGTTTTAGAGTCATGAACAAGTCCCATAATTATGTTATTGAAGCTGTGGGTTCCTGTCAGCTTTTAAAGAACTGAAGCTACTGAAGAAATCATTTAGTTCGCTTGTGCTTTAATTATATAGCTCTTTGGAGGAGGTGCCACTGACAGTGACAGAATATCTGCTTTCTGAGGTGAACCACCTCAGGAAGCAGTTATTCTGTCACTGAAATCAGAAAGCAAGGATGATTTCACAGACTCCAGAAGTTTTGTACCACAGAACTAGTAGATCATGGGTATTTGCCCATGATCTACTAGTTCGAGAACCAGACCCCTGTCTGCAGGGTTTGAAAAGAGTTCAATAGAAGCGTGTTCCGCAGTGGCTTAATGTCCCACACCAGCGGCGCTGGTGTCGAAAACCGCGCAGTCGCCTATGCCGCTGCATCAAGAAAGGCCATCCTGCTCAACCCTCAAATATATATTCAAAACTCCTTAACTTTCAGCAATATATATAACTACGTCTGCTACAATTATGGTTTCTTCAGTTGCTTCTTAAATTATGATATTCCTTTCTTTTTCTGTTAGACTATAAATTCAATACAAGACTTGCATAATTCCATCTTACTCTGTTGTACGTTATTTTTGGGTGGTCATTTTGGTCTCATTTCAAAGGTAATAAAATGGGACAAAATGTTTGTTTAGAAGTATTACTTTTACGCCTGTATGCCTGCGTGTGGGGTAGACATAATGATTATCACACCTTTTCTTTATTTCTCCAGGTAAATTCAACCTGGTGAAATCACATTCCCAGCATTTCAAAACATAAAATGATGAATCATTCATGTCTGTGCTTCATTTTGTTACTATGTATGACAATGGGAGCATGTGAGTGTCATGGGTCAATGGAGTTTCAGGGAGATAGTTCCTTGGAGACTAAGGAAAATTGGGATGATGTTTTGAGCCCTATCTATCTGTAAGCCTCTAGAGCGGTTATAAGTTTTTTCTGTTGCTGCTGCCTTGAATATGGCAGTGTGGATATTTAAGGCATTATCAACTATCAGCATCAGCTGAACAACCTGTTTCACTTTACGTAGGCCTATTTTTGTAATAAATAATTATTTTTTAAGAGCTCATGAAGTAATTTGTTTTGATGAAATATCTTGGTGGCAACTTTACAACACACACTAATGCAACACTGAACATTTGAGTGAAGTTCCTGAAGTTTCTCAAATCCGTCCTGTTATGATCCAAGCTCAAATCTGATACATACATGTCACTGGATCACAAGTTCCTGATCTGAGCCACCTGGCTACACCAAACGTGCATTTCTATGTTGCTTGTTCTACTTATGTAGAACGAATCACGGAACGGGTGGAATTTGAACCCATTTCTAGCCTCTAGTTGTGTATCCACATATACTGCAGTAGATTCTCGGATAATTACCAAATAGTACACATATTCTTACGATTTCCCGATGCAAAATCATTACAAAAAGATCAAAAGATAATGATAAAATTATATGGAAAAGAGTGCATGTGACGCTATGGTAGACCCCTCACATGGGCCACTCACAGTCAGGGTGGACGGCCAGAAAAGAAATGCTGCCCTCATGTACTAATAACTTATAAAAAAAATTATCTACCTGAAGTCATTATCCACGAATCAGAATAAGTTAGCCACTAGTGTACAGTCACACTGTATTATTATTTAACACCCAAAATTATAAAATATTGGGTGATGGCAGAAGGTAAATGGTGAGGTGCATTATCCTGCTTGTGAAGCAACACACACACACTGCACATGCTTTATATAACATCTTTCATTATATATTATTTCGCTAATGCTCAATTCTGTGAAATTACTGACTCATTTATGCTTGCGTGTTATTTGATCGCAAAGTCTCTGAACAACTTTTTTTTCTGACATACTGTCGTAGTTAAGTAATGATTAATATTTCCTACGTGGCACTATCACACGTGTCCTTCTCGAACAATTCTTACCAGTGTCTCTCTATGCTTAGTAAATGATGGAAACCCACCGACCTTTCTTAGAAATTTCATTCCTTAAAATCTGCCCATTAACTTTAAATATGAGATATACACCTTGTATGTGCATACACGTTGTCATAAGTGTGCTTTACTAACTCCTAGTATATGACAATACACAAATAACCCGCACATAAAAGAGAGGAGCTTACGACGACGCTTCGGTCCGACTTGGACTGTTTACAAAGTCACACTAACCAAAAGGAGAGAAGGAGGGAGTATGTTTGGCCTGTATATACTCCCTCCTCTCCTTTTCGTTAGCGTGACTTTCTAAATGGTCGAAGTCGGACCGAAACGTTGTCGTCAGCTCCTCTCTTCTATGTGCGGGTTATTTGTGTATTGCTCAAGTCACGGTATTTTGCCTTTTTTCGTTATTTACTCCTAATATAAGGATCATATTGGCATTTAGTGGATTCTACATTATTTGAATATAAATGGTGTCTTTATTTTTTCCATGATATTTGTTGTATTTGAGGCTAAATTACAAACATAGAAATAGAAAGATTTTGTATGTTATTTTGTATGGAGTTTGGATGTGTACTGATTCCTGTTCTAAGCAGACGCGTCCAGCACGTGATTGTTTTGTGTGCATCTGTTGCTTACTAGTGTTTTCTCTATTGCTCTCTGTGCTCTGGCTGTTTACTAGATAGTGTTGTAACGTAAACATACGTCATCACACGCCATTGGTATTAGCCAATATGAGTTGTCGCCTGTCGGTGACGTAACTCCAGTTTCCACTTACCACTAAGATAGCTGTGGACAGCGAGGTGCTAGAGAGTGAGGGAAGCACCGAGGTTCTTGCCTGAGATGCCGGAGGGTTTGTTGCTTCTGTTTTGGAATCAGCCACATTTGTTGTTTAGTACTACTTTAAGTACTGTATGGAAGAATTTAGAAATTCTTTAGATGCTTGCTAAAGATATCTGTTTTTTTGCCTAGAGCCCTAGAGTATAGAGTATTTATGGAAACCTATCCCTGACTTTAATTCTTGTGGAAGCATCATGTACTACTGTGTTGTGATAGTATTACATTATTAGTTATAGTATTACATTATTAATTATAGTGTTACACTTAGTGTTATGAATTCTACTGTTTCCTGCTTAATAATCCTTCTGTAATTGCTGGTCGGCAGGAACCTGTAATATTAGCTGTAGTTTACGGTGCTTGAACGCTCGTTATTTTCACTTACATATGTTTACAACAGCAAATAACTACTCGATATCATCCAGAATAATATTAGTTGGACATTCATCTTCTTGATATACGTAAATAATATAATAAGAACATAAGAAAGAAGGAACACTGCACAAGGCCTACTGGCTCATGCGAGGCAGGTCCAGTTCTCTTACCGGCTTAAGCCAATGCCTTAACCTAGTCAGGACAGGCCACTTTCACTTAAGGAAGGAGCACGGCATCTTACCTAGTAGCACAAGCTTGTCAGGTCCAACTCACACCCCCACACCCACTCATGCATTTATCTAACCTATTTTTAAAACTACACATCGTTTTAGCTTCTATGACGGTACTCGGGAGTTTGTTCCACTCATTCACAACTCTGTTGCCAAACCAGTTCTTTCATATATCCTTCCTGAATCAATTTTTCCAACTTAAAGCCATTGCTACGAGTCCTGTCTAGGCTAGACATTTTTAGCATGCTAGTTACATCCCCTTTATTCATTCCTGTTTTCCATTTATACACCTCAATCATATTCCCCCTAATTCTCCGCCTTTGTAGTGAGTGCAGATTCAGGGCCCTCAGTTTATCCTCACAGGGGAGATTTCTGATAAATGGGATCAACTTTGTCATCCTCCTTTGTACATTTTCCAGTGTATTTATAACCATTTTGTAATACGGTGACCAGAACTGTGCACCATAAACGAAATGAGGCCTAACCAAAGATACAGAGCTGAAGAACAACTTGAGGACTTCCATTATTTTTACTTCTTGATATGAAGCCAAGGATTCTATTAGCTTGATTGCAAACACTTATGCACGGTTGTCTTGGTTTTAGATTACTGCTAACTAGAACTCCTAAATCCTTTTCGCAATCAGTAAAATTAAGAACTACATTATTTAGTTTATATGTGGCATGGCTATTTTCCTGTCCAACATTTAAAACTTTGCATTTGTCTAGATTAAACTACATCTGCCACTTCTCCGACCATTGCATCAGTCTATTCAAATCATCCTGGAGTGCTCTAATGTCCTCATTAGAATGAACTGGACGGCCTATTTTGGTGTCATCAGCAAATTTTCTCATTACTCTATTTATTCCCTCATCTATGTCACTTATGTAAATTGTGAACAACAACGGGCCCAACACTGACCCCTGAGGAACACCGCTTGTGACTTGCCCCCATTCTGATTTTTCCCAATTTTTGCAAACTCTCTGCTGTCTATTTGTCAGCAATGCCCTACCCATGAAAAAAATTCTCATCCTATTCCGTGTGCCTTAAGTTTCCTCAATAGCCTCTGATGTGGAACTCTTTCGAAAGCCTTACTGAAGCCCATATACACAATATCATATTCATTACCATGATGTAGCTCCTCAAACACCTTAGTGAAAAAAGTTAGTAAATTCGTAATACAGGAACCCCCCTTTGTAAAACCGTGCTGAGATTCATTAATCAGTTTATGCCTTTCAAGATGGCTACGAATTTCTTCGGCAATTATTGATTCCATAAGTTTTCCCACTATGAAGGTAAGACTTATTGGTCTATAGTTCGAAGCTGAGGACCTGTCACCTGCCTTGTAAATAAGTATTACATTTGCCCTTTTTTGGAACCCACACATAGTCAAGCATGTTTAGAAATTAGAGAAAGTGCAGAGGTTAGCAACGCGACTAGCCCTGGAGCTAAGGGGCATGTCTTACGAGGAAAGGTTAAGGGAAATCGACCTGACGACACTGGAGGACAGAAGAGAGAGAGGAGGATATAACAACATATAAAATACTGAGAGGAATCGACAAGGTGGACAGAGACAGGATGTTACAGAGATGGGCCACAACAACAAGGGGTCACAATTGGAATCTGAAGACTCAGAGGAATGACAGGGATGTTTGGAAGTATTTCTTCTGTCATAGAGTTGTCAGAAAGTTGAATATTCTGGAGAGTGATGTAGTGGAGGCAGGATCAATACATATATTTAAGATGAGGTACGACAAAACTCATGGATCAGGGAGAGAGTGGACCTAATAGCGATCAACGAAAAGGCAGGGCCAGGAGCTGTGAGTCGACCCATGCAACCAGAATTAAGTGAGTACACACACACACACACACACACACACATGGACTGAGAATAAATTTAATCTAGCTGGACATAATTACAGAAGTTGAATAAATTTTGAATAGAAATAGAGAAAAAGATGCAGCAGGTAATTGTTAGAAATAGGGAACAGAAGAGATGTTGATGTCAAGGCAAAAGTACTAAACCTGGAAGATGATGTAAGAATGCTGAGGAAAGAACAAGATGAGATGAGAAAAAGGACGAATGAGGCAGGTGGTTGTGAGAGCAGGAAGACGAGACGATTTAACAAAAATTAGCTAAACTGCTCTCAGGCAGAAGATAAGCCTAGCAGAAAAGCAACTTCTCAGAAAGATATTGCAATCTAGTGAAAGGAAGTGGAATAGAGAGAGAGAGAAAGTTTGCTGATAATCCGTTGTCTCCAGGAGGTTGAAGAGAAGACTGATAAAGAAGTATGCATGGCGGCAGATTGGGAAATTAAAAGTATTATCAAACTGGCTAATGGGAAGGGCAAAGCGAACTAGGTTCTCGAGGGAAAAAAGAACCAAAATGACCTTTACAACAGAAATGGAACGAGACAAAATTATAAAACAGAAACCAGAGTTAGGGCAGTCAGAAGGATATGTATTTACCTCGCTCTGGACAGGACAGAAAAGAAAAATACTGAGGGAAAAAACACCAAAAAAACCTGGAGAAAGAAAGAAGACCCAGGTAAGAGATCATCAGGTGTGGAAATTCAGCCTCCAGAGGAGAGCCATGCACACCCCCATATATACTCCCTAGAAGTCCTAATCACCTTTCCCACTCATACAAGATAATTGTAAACAAATCAGAACTTAGTCCTTTCCTACACAGTGTAAGAACCTCAACAGCTGCTCTTTACTCTTGTCCTCTCTGTACTTTCTAACCACCGAAAATTCCCTTTCTTACATCAACAATTCCGACCCCTTTAATAGCAAGATATATATATTTACCCAGAACTCACACCATCCCCTCCCACCTTCCTTTCCCTGACCCATGTGCAAAGGCCAGGAAATCAGGAACCCAAATCCAGAAGGCAGTAACAAAAAGGAAACTAAGAGTATGGTACACAAATACGGATGGAATAACAAACAATTCTAATGACTGAAGCAGACATAGTGGAAGTATCTCCAGACATTGTAGCGCTCACAGAGACAAAGCTGACAGTAAGGTACAACCCAGCGCTAAATAGAAGGAGATCAAGACAGGATTATACCAACACCAATAAAGTGATGTTGGACACACTATCGGAGGTGGCCAGAAGAGTACACATGAACAATGTAAAACTGCTGATCGTAGAAGAGACTAACCAGAAGGAAATAGACTGGAATAGCTTGAATCCACATGGTGCCCGGTATGTGGAAGGCTGTGATATTGGTGGTAATGGAGAACCTCATGCACCAACATATTAGGGACACAACGTGAGGGGAGGAGAAGCTGAACCAGCAAAGCTGGACGTTTAATTCACTCTGAACAATTCTGATACAGAGGATATTGATTACGAAAGTTTCACTGCTAGTCAGTACAGTCTTGAGTTTCAAATACCTCACAAAAGTAAACTTGGAGAGATAGCAAAGGAAGGACGAGAGAATCCAGATTTCAAATGAGAAGGCTACCAGGCATGAGACGATTCCTGAAAGAGATACAGTGGGAGAAGGAACTATAAGGAAAGACAGCTAATGAAATGAAGTATGTAGCTGGAAATTGCAGGAAGGCAGAGAATAAATTCATTCCCTTGAGCAGAAACAATGGCAACAACAAACTCAGCCAATGGTTTAGTCAGAGAAGCACAAAGGCAAAGCTACATATGCAAGAGTATGGAAAAAAAGTAATAAAAGCAAAGAATGCAATCAAACAGGGAAGCAAGCAGAAAGATCAGGAAGTAAAATGCATGGGCAAGCAGAGACTTTCAGCATCAATTTGAGAATATATCATCGGAAATAAAATTCGACCCAAAGTTGCTATATATCTGCATCAGAAGGAAAACAACAGTAAAGGACCTGGTAATTATTCCAATGAAGATGGAAGGAGAGTTTACGTGAAATGGCCAGGAAATCAATAAGAAATTTAAGAGGGTATTCTCTGAGGAGACAGGGACATTACCAGAGCCAAAGAAATAGTGTGCACTAGTTAGAACTGAACAGAATACATTTGCCAAGAGAAGAGGTGAGGAAACTGCTGTGCCAGAAAGATACATCAAAGGCAACAGAGCCAGATAATATCTCCCTATGGGTCCTAAGAGAGCAGAAGCATTGTGTCAGTCACTAGCCACAATCTTTATCATGACAATCGACACAAAGCAACTATTAGAGGTGCAGAATACAGAAAATGTAGTCCCAATATTTAAGCAAAGAGTCAGTATGGTAGCCTTAAAACTTAATGACTAGGATCAGGAGGTAATCTTTGTACTAATTTTATTGCCAAAACCACATATCAACCTAATAAATATCACAGCAAATGCATGTCTAACATTTAGGATTAGCTTTCAACTAACTAAGCAAAGAGTCTTCCCGACAATATACAGCAAATATCAGGAATACGCAGCACCAGTACGGAACCTGCACCTGTGCAAGCAAGTCAACAAACTTGAGAAAGAGCACAGGCTTGCAGCGGAGACTCCTTCCCATCGCTGTCTACTGCCAATGAAACAGCTAGAATTTGAAAACACAGATGAGTCACTTGAATGTTAGGAAGTATTTCTCCAGGCCCAACTCAAGACTCGCATTCAATTTCCCAACATTAGTATTAACTCTGCTCCGTTCCCCCTACCTGCAATTTAATCCTGACCCCTCCCTCTGTAAAAAATGTAGACACTAACTCGAGTAATATCTTCCACACTCTTGACATGAAAAACAAATAGAAAACCTAGACAACACAAACGAAGAGCAGGATATAAGAAGGATCAGAGTGTGGTTCACTAATGAAGATGGACTATCAAACATGAGTGATGAACTGAAAGAACAGTAGAAGTGACCCCAGACATCATAACTGTAACAGAGAGAAAGAAAACTAAAAATAACAGATTCCATATTCCCACAAATGTATAAAAAAGAAGGAAAAATGGAAACGCGAAAGGCAGGGAAGTTGCACTAATTGTCAGAAATTAATGGAGTTTTGAAAAGATGAGAAGGATAAACAGAAATAAACTAAATAACTACATAGCTATAACAATTAAAGATGAGAGACCCCAGACTAGTAGCAACAGTGATTAACAACTCACGAAGCAGAAGGCGTTCAAGACAGAAATATTATGTGGTAAATGGCTTAAAAACCGAGAAGTTGAAGATTGAGACATGCAACTTATGGGAATCTTTATTGAAGAAACGGTTCGCCACACAGAGGCTTCATCAGTCCAATACAAAGCAGAAAGGTGAAAGGTAAGGAGGAGTTTGAAGTAATCAGTCCCTTAGCCTGGAATCTATTCCAGACATGGGAGATTTCAACCACAAAGAAGTGGCTAGGGAAAATTTATCCACATGGAAAGACTGTAAAACTAAATGGCTGAAATGATGTTGGTTAACGAAAAGTTTATGTGGTATAGGGGACACGACAACAGATAGAGAGGAAATGAGTCAGCATGACTCTATATAGAGCTTAACATACGTACTTGTGACGTAGGTGAAAAAAAAATATGGAGGCCCCTGGGTGTTAGCGACCAAACAGGACAGAAGTTCAGATACCTCTAGGGAGAAAAAATTGAGGTAAAATTGGCTGGTGGGAATGCAAGAAACCAGAAATCAGTTGAGAGAACTTGGAAAGGATGGAATAATTTCTGAATGCCTGATAGTGGGAAAGAAAATCAATGAGTGGCTGTTCCACAGTCACATCAAACGAAAGCGAAAGTGAAAGACCACCTAATTCTACTAAGGAATGAAGGAAGAGAGCTCATAAGAAGTGTCCTCGTCGGAAGGAAGGCGAATATTACACCAACAGGTACTCGGTGCCATACATCAAAGGCAATAGAACAAAACATATTTTCACATTGATTCTTTGAGAGTGAGCAGAAGCTTCGTCCACTGTACACCACTAGCTAAAATTTACAAGAATTCAGTGAATATGTGACAGTTGCCAGAGATCTAGAAGACAGCGATTGTATTCCTATTATTTAAGACAGGAGGAAAACAGAGAGCATTGAATTACAGACCAGTATCACTGACATGCTTACCGTGTAGTTATGGAGAAGATAATCAAAATGAGTGTGGTAGAACACTTGAAGAGAGGTAGCTTCATGAACAACAACCAGCACGATTGTAGAGAAAGCAAATCTTGTCTCACAGTTTATTGAGATTCTATGGCAAAATAAAGAAGTGAATCAAAAGAAAGACGAAAGGGTGGATTGCGTATTATTATTGCTCAGCAAGAAGACATTAGATACTATATTTCACAGGAGGCTGGAACACAAACCGAAGGTGCAAACTAGAATATCATGAGCGACCTATAAAAGCAGTAAGATTACCTTACTGGTAAGTAAGAATAAGTAATTGCTCTAGAAGAGGTGACAGAATGTGGAAGAGTAACAAACGATGTGCCACAAGGAACAGAATTAGGGCCAGAAAATATTACTGCTAAATGGGAATGACATGTCAGAAAGGGGCGAGTCAGATGTATCCCTGTTTGCGGATGATGGAAAACTAATGAAGAGCATGAAAACAGAGGAGAGCATGGGAAGGCTGCAATCAGATCAGGGGATCTGCTGATTGAACAGATAAATCGTTGCTTGAATTCAACTCCAGTAAATGCAAGGTTATGAAGATTGGTGAAGTACAAAAAGACCAGATATAGTATATAGACTCTGGGTACCAACTCTTCAGAACTTAGAGGGAAAAACCTAGGAATGTAATAGTGGCAAGCATATAACCAGAGAAACACTTTAACTAACTTTTGCAGTAGATGCTCGTTTGGCAGATCTCAGAGTAGTCTTTAGAAATCTAAACAAAACGAGCCGGCTGAAAAAAATAAAGCCTAATGTGTCACATCACCGTAGTACTTAGGCACTGAACCATACCACTTACTACACCACATCAGTTTCTTGGATAAAGAGAACTTTATTAGCATCATGGCATCCACCTGGAAGGACTCATTAGGAGAGTTAGTTCTTCGATGTAAGGTCAGCAGTTCCAAACCAGTCGGGTACCTACCTCCCTTCTCGATAGCTAACGAAGGATTTTAACATAATTTATGTTATTCTCGACCTTAAAATTTAGAAAGTTTGTCGCTGTACGCCACTGTAGTGATTTTTTCTAGCTAGCTTTCTAAATCACATAACGGGAAATTAATACTTTTATATTCCTTCGCCTTCTAGTTCAAAAATTATCTAGTTTTATATTAAATTCTTATGCATAATACCCAGATTCATATTTATCAAGGAAAAGAATTAAGCTACTGAACCACCTTAATGTAACTGAAGTAACTATGGCCCATAACTTAAGTAACTATGGCACATATCTTAAGTAACTATGGCCCATAACTTAGTTCTATCTTATATCAGACATGAAATATTTCGTCACACTGAATCCTGACGTACCAAATACCTCTCCTCTGACCCTTGACGCACCAGCGTACCAACAAGTTCCTTAATCTTCACTTCGAGGTTCCCGACGTAAGAAACACTCAAGTACACTAATACATCACAGAGAAAGTCCATTTCCTTTACCCTACGAATTATTTAACGAAATGCAAGAAGCGTAGCATCACACTGATCTATTATACAAGAAGTTCAATTTCTCTAAAAAATATTTTGCCAGAATCCTTAAAATGCATCAAATAGTCTGACATTATTATCGACTCACGTGAATTATGTCCAATATCTGGAAAACTTTTAAGACTGTTTAACATGTCAGAAGTCAAATTTACCACTTGTCAGTAACACTCACTTGTTCTGAAATTGGTGATATTTATCATTCCTTTCTTTCTTTCTCTTCTTTTCTTTACTTTTTTTATCCTCTAGTTTATTTGTCTTCCCATTTCTTCCTCTGTTTATTTTCTTTCCCTGACTCCTCTCTCTCTCTCTCTCTCTCTCTCTCTCTCTCTCTCTCTCTCTCTCTCTCTCTCTCTCTCTCTCTCTCTCTCTCTCTCTCTCTCTCTCTTATCTCCATTCTTCCCTCTCTTATTTGTTAAACATTTTCCTCTATCTTCTCCCTCTTATATTTGTCCTTTCATTCTTCTCTTCACTCTCCTTCCCATGTAAGTGATACAATAAATAATCACTTTATATCAGTCTCCACATAATACTAATGAAGGTTTGTGTCCAACTCACATATTTACATTCACGAATGTTAAGGTAGAAATGTTTCTAGAGATAATTAACCCTTTCATGTTAAACAGTTATTTGAACTAATTTACCGTATACCTAAGTCGGGACCACATCCATTATTATTATTATTATTATTATTATTATTATTATTATTATTATTATTATTATTATTATTATTTTACACTTTGATGAAAAACACTGAGAAATAGAAAAAAACATGCATTCTTCTAATACTTGGAATTAAAAATATACAAAATACATAAACACATTAATAGCTAGAATTAACTAGATATATATAGGTGGTTGAGCAAATCTCGGAAAGTGTGTCCGTAAATCATTACCCCAGTTCGATGTGCAATTCACTTGACCGGAATAGTGCAGAGTGCGGCACAAGTTGATAATACAGTTCAACACTATTGTTGAAATCATATGAGGCAACATTTAATTTTTTTTCACCTTCATCCAAATAAAAAAAAATACTGGGACCTATGCAGACTAAAATCACATCAAACTTCCCAATAACATTGTCTAGTTTTTACGAAGGAGTGTTTTATGTAAGCCTAGTGATCATGTGAAAAAAAAAATGTTTAAGAATAGTCTTGACGGCACAAAGATGTAACAGACACATAAAACATTAAACTGATTTCACCGAGAATAACTAAATGAAGTCACTGTTAATTATTACTGATCAGAAGAGACACTCTCCAATTATTTTACAAAAAAATATATATATATAAATTAGTATATGATTACTTACTCAACTCAACACTAAGTGTTTCCCTAGGAAGAGTTTTTAAACGTTTAAGGAGACCAGAAGAATCCAACACTGAATTTTTATGTAAAACCATGCATTCCTTCCATTTCATACTTTATATTAGTATTGAATTGATGCATTTTAGAATGGTAATGTTTTGATCAGAAGAATACGCTAAACTCTCAAGGGTTATATAGTGATTGTGGAACGGAAGGCATTCAAATTCGATTCAAACAAGAGAAGACAACAACAACAACAACAACAACAAAAATAATAATAATAATAATAATAATAATAATAATAATAATAATAATAATAATAATAATAATAATAATATCGGGAGGCCTCTTCGTGTACATGATACAACTATTACAGACCTAGATGACGTCAATGGTCTACTATACAGAAAGTCGCTGGTCATGTAACCAGCGACTAACAGTCGGCTAACACTCAGGTACCTACTTAATGCTAGGTGGACATGAGCAGCAGGTGTCAGGAAACATGCCCCATTTTTCATCAGTGTTGGGTATCGATCGTTGACCTTCAACCATTCAGTGGTCGATGCATTGCTCTTGGCCCCGCCTCTTCTATGGTTGCTACCAGGTTCATTATTTCCCTGCTCCAAGAACTTTGTCGTGCCTCTTCTTAAGGCTATGTATGGATCCTGCCACCACTACATCACTATTCAGTGTTTGTTAGTTACCATTTTGTCCTAGGCACATGTCGATTAGACACTAGGCCTGTTGTATAGGTGTGTGTATGTCTGTGTGTGTATGTACTCACCTAGTTGTACTCACCTAGTTGAGGTTGCACGGGTCGAGTCCAAGCTCCTGGCCCCGCCTCTTCACTGGTCGCTACTAGGTCACTCTCCCTGAACCGTGTGCTTTATCATACCTCTACTTAAAGCTATGTATGGATCCTGCCTCCACTATATCGCTTCCCAAACTATTCCACTTCCTGACTACTCTGTGGCTGAAGAAATACTTCCTAACATCCCTGTGATTCATCTGTGTCTTCAACTTCCAACTGTGTCCCCTTGTTACTGTGTCCCATCTCTGGAACATCCTGTCTTTGTCCATCTTGTCAATTCCTCTCAGTATTTTGTATGTCGTTATCATGTATCCCCCCTATCTCTCCTGTCCTCCAGTGTCGTCAGGTTGATTTCCCTTAACGTCTCCTCGTAGGACATACCTCTTAGCTCTGGAACTAGTCTTGTTGCAAACCTTTGCACTTTCTCTAGTTTCTTTACGTGCTTGGCTAGGTGTGGGTTCCAAACTGGTGCCGCATACTCCAATATGGGCCTAACGTACATGGTGTACAGGGACCTGAACGATTCCTTATTAAGATGTCGGAATGCTGTTCTGAGGTTTGCTAGGCGCCAATATGCTGCAGCAGTTATTTGGTTGATGTGCGCTTCAGGAGATGTGCCTGGTGTTATACTCACCCTAAGATCTTTTTCCTTGAGTGAGGTTTGTAGTCTCTGGCCCCCTAGACTGTACTCCGTCTGCAGTCTTCTTTGCTCTTCCCCAATCTTCATGACTTTGCACTTGGTGGGGTTTAACTCCAGGAGCCAATTGCTGGACCAGGTCTACAGTCTGTCCAGATCCCTTTGTAGTTCTGCCTGGTCTTCGATCGAATGAATTCTTCTCATCAGCTTCACGTCATCTGCAAACAGGGACACCTCAGAGTCTATTCCTTCCGTCATGTCGTTCACAAATACCAGAAACAGCACTGGTCCTAGGACTGACCCCTGTGGGACCCCGCTGGTCACAGGTGCCCACTCTGACGCCTCTTCACGTACCATGATTCGCTGCTGTCTTCCTGACAAGTATTCCCTGATCCATTGTAATGTCTTCCCTGTTATCCCTGCTTGGTCCTCCAGTTTTTGCACTAATCTCTTGTGTGGAACTGTGTCAAACGCCTTCTTGCAGTCCAAGAAGATGCAATCCACCCACCCCTATCTCTCTTGCCTTACTGCTGTCACCCTGTCATAGAACTCCAGTAGGTTTGTGACACAGGATTTCCCGTCCCTGAAACCATGTTGGCTGCTGTTGATGAGATCATTCCTTTCTAGGTGTACCACCACTCTTCTCCTGATAATCTTCTCCATGACTTTGCATACTATACATGTCAGTGACACTGGTCTGTAGTTTAGTGCTTCATGTCTGTCTCCTTTTTTAAAGACTGAGACTACATTTGCTGTCTTCCATGCCTCAGGCAATCTCCCTGTTTCGATAGATGTATTGAATATTGTTGTTAGGGGTACACATAGCACCTCTGCTCCCTCTCTCAGGACCCATGGAGAGATGTTATCTGGCCCCATTGCCTTTGAGGTATCTAGCTCACTCAGAAGCCTCTTCACTTCTTCCTCGGTTGTGTGTACTGTGTCCAGCACTTGGTAGTGTGCCCCACCTCTCTGTCTTTCTGGAGCCCCTTCTGTCTCCTCTGTGTACACTTCTTTAAATCTCTTGTTGAGTTCCTCACATACTTCACGGTCATTTCTTGTTGTCTCTCCTTCCTTCCTTAGCCTGATTACCTGGTCCTTGACTGTCGTTTTTCTGCTGATGTGGCCGTATAACAGCTTTGGGTCAGATTTGGCTTTCGCTGCTATGTCGTTTTCATATTGCCGTTGGGCCTCCCTTCTTATCTGTGCATATTCATTTCTGGCTCTACGACTGCTCTCCTTATTCTCCTAGGTCCTTTGCCTTCTATATTTCTTCCATTCCCTAGCACACTTGGTTTTTGCCTCCCTGCACCTTTGGGTGAACCATGGGCTCATCCTGGCTTTTTCATTAATCCTGTTACCCTTGGGTACAAACCTCTCCTCAGCCCCCTTGCAAATTGTTGTTACATATTCCATCATCTCATTAACTGGCTTCCCTGCCAGTTCTCTGTCCCACTGAACCCCGCTCAGGAAGTTCCTCATTCCCGTGTAGTCCCCTTTCTTGTAGTTTGGCTTCATTCGTCCTGGCCTTCATGCTTCCCCCTCCACTTGTAGCTCTACTGTGTATTCGAAGCTTAAAACCACATGATCGCTGGCCCCAAGGGGTCTTTCATATGTGATGTTCTCAATATCTGCACTACTCAAGGTGAATACTAGGTCCAGTCTTGCTGGTTCATCCTCTTCTCTCTCTCTTGTAGTGTCCCTTACGCGTTGGTACATGAAGTTTTCCAGTACCACCTCCATCATCTTAGCCCTCCATGTGTCTTGGCTCCCATGTGGTTCCAAGTTCTCCCAATCGATCTCCTTATTGTTAAAGTCACCCATGATCAGGAGCTTTGCCCTGCATGCATGAGCTCTTCTGGCCACTGCAGCCAGTGTATCAACCATCTCTCTATTGCCCTCGTCATACTCTTGCCTTGGCCTCCTGCTGTTCTGTGGTGGGTTATACATCACTGCAATTACCACCTTGGGACCTCCAGAGTGAAGTGTTCCCGCTATGTAATCGCTTGCTTCTCTGCTGTCTCCTCTCTCCAGCTCATCAAAATTCCATCGGTTTTTGATCAACAGTGCCACTCCTCCATCCCCCCTGTTACCTCTGTCTTTGCTCAGGATCTGGTATCCCGTTGGAAAGATGGCATCTGTTATCATACCTGTTAGCTTGGTTTCTGTGAGAGCTATGATGTCCGGTGGTGCCTCTTTGACTCTTTTGTGCCACTCCTCCCACTTATTTGTTATTCCATCAGCATTTGTGTACCATACCTTCAGTTTCCTTTCCAACACTGTGGTTTGGGGGGCCTGTGAGGGTGGGAGACCTGGTAACAGACTGGTGGATTCTATAGCTGGGTGTTGGGTGGAAACTGTGAGTGTGGATTGTAGTTTGTGTTGGGATGGTGTTCTGAGGATAGTTCTGTGTGTGCTTGCCCTTGCTGCTCTGTTCTGCTCTGATTGACCTTTGCTGGTTCTATCCTTGTCTCCTTTCCTAGCTCCTTTCGCTTTTTTGTCCTCTCCCTCAGCTGCTGTCATTCTGTTTGTGTTCCGTCTCTGTATTTCAACCGTATGTGTGTGTGTATATATGTGTGTGTGTATGTTTTTTTGTTTGTGTGTGTGTGTGTGTGTGTGTGTGTGTGTGTGTGTGTGTGTGTGTGTGTGTGTGTGTGTGTGTGTGTGTGTGTGTGTGTGTGTGTGAGTAGCTCTCACAGTCGTGAGGTAGAGTGTAAATTTTGATATTTTTTTAAGCACCCAGTAATAATGTTTTGAAAATATCGGCTTCTATAGTCCATTTCTTTACCGATATCCATACCATAAAAATAGCCACTACCAACACCGATACTCTGGCCAATTACTAACTTGCTCACCCTTTCTCCTCCACCCCTGGATAATTTGTACATTACTTACCAGCAGGTTAATTCTTGGAATGAGCTCCGGTACAGCTAGTTACGGCCTGATGTGAAGATAGTGTCTGTTACAATTGTGGTTAGGCTTCATTCATTTTATTTTTTTATTAGTTAAATTCAGGATCAAGTTAAATTTCTATAGTGAAGGAGAGATCAGAAGAGGCTTCCACTCAGAATTTTAGTGACAAGAGGTTAAAGTCATGCGATAAGATTCGGCTCAACACAACCAAGACATTTTACGTACGGAGTACAAGTTATGACGCTCTAACACCCGGGGTTACCAAAGACAGAGGGTGAAACCTTGAAGAGAGAGAGATAACCTTGGCAGAGAACCAGCTTATGGGATGGCCACATTCCCTAACTTGACAGGAAAAAAAGCCGTTACTGTCAGTAAGGCGAGAACTTCTCATATGTCAAGTCTGTCGGTAAGGGAGTGACTTGTTTCACTAAGCATTGTGTGTGACGTGTTCCAGTCACAATGTTGCAACACTAAACATTGTGTGTGACGTGTTCCAGCCACAATGTTGCAACACTAAACATTGTGTGTGACGTGTTCCAGCCACAATGTTGCAACACTAAACATTGTGTGTGACGTGTTCCAGCCACAATGTTGCAACACTAAACATTATGTGTGACGTGTTCCAGTCACAATGTTGCAACACTAAACATTGTGTGTGACGTGTTCCAGCCACAATGTTGCAACACTAAACATTATGTGTGACGTGTTCCAGTCACAATGTTGCAACACTAAACATTATGTGTGACGTGTTCCAGTCACAATGTTGCAACACTAAACATTATGTGTGACGTGTTCCAGCCACAATGTTGCAACACTAAACATTGTGTGTGACGTGTTCCAGTCACAATGTTGCAACACTAAACATTGTGTGTGACGTGTTCCAGCCACAATGTTGCAACACTAAACATTGTGTGTGACGTGTTCCAGCCACAATGTTGCAACACTAAACATTGTGTGTGACGTGTTCCAGCCACAATGTTGCAACACTAAACATTGTGTGTGACGTGTTCCAGCCACAATGTTGCAACACTAAACATTGTGTGTGACGTGTTCCAGCCACAATGTTGCAACACTAAACATTGTGTGTGACGTGTTCCAGTCACAATGTTGCAACACTAAACATTGTGTGTGACGTGTTCCAGCCACAATGTTGCAACACTAAACATTGTGTGTGACGTGTTCCAGCCACAATGTTGCAACACTAAACTTTGTGTGTGACGTGTTCCAACCACAATGTTGCAACACTAAACATTATGTGTGACGTGTTCCAGCCACAATGTTGCAACACTAAACATTATGTGTGACGTGTTCCAGCCACAATGTTGCAACACTAAACATTATGTGTGACGTGTTCCAGTCACAATGTTGCAACACTAAACATTATGTGTGACGTGTTCCAGTCACAATGTTGCAACACTAAACATTATGTGTGACGTGTTCCAGCCACAATGTTGCAACACTAAACATTATGTGTGACGTGTTCCAGCCAAAGTGTTGCAACAATTATTCTCCCCCTAAATATATTTCCTGATGATACAAAATATCAAAGCAAATTTATAAAAGTATATAATATACGATAAATTCTTTACAGAAGACTTGGATGATACAAGATACGTACATACTCCATTAATATAACAACCTTCTTGTCACTAGTATACAAGATTTTAAAATTTTAAAGTCTGTCAAAGAACCTGTTTCTTGTAGCACTGTGCATAGGTCATCCACGCATGCAAATAGTCCCATGAAAAGCTGTAAGCCTTCTCCCTGAAAGTGTGGTGAGTTTGGTATAGCACTGCGTACCTTGTTCCAAGGTTCGTAGGTTCGAGTCTCCTTCAGCCAGAGATCAGTGTATATATATATATAATATATATATATATATATATATATATATATATATATATATATATATATATATATATATATATATATATATATAATATATATGTCGTGCCGAATATGTAAAACTGGCCAATTAACAAGAACTCATTTAAAATTAAGTCCTTTCTAAAATTTTCTCTTATACGTTTAAAGATATATTTTTTTCATTATTGTTGATGTAAAAATTTTTAATTTTGCACCAAAAGAATCTTAGAAAACTTACCTAACCTTATTGTAACAAACGCAATTTATTTTAGCCTAACCCAATTAAATATAATTTAGATTTATTTACAATAATTTAATACTAAACAAACACAATGAAATATATATTTTTCGTTAGGTTCAGAATGATTTTAGAGAAATTACTGCATACACAAATTTTCACTTGTCCTATATGGCAAGATGAACGTTGCTATTTAAGCCAAGATCGCAAGTTCTGCCTATTCGGCACGGCATATATATATTAAATCCACGTTGATTAAATTATCAAAAAAATGAAAAATTGGTACTCAAACATACCAAAATTTTAATAAATTCCATCAACAGTAAAATTTTGAAGCCAATCAGATAAGGTATTATTCAGTAAATGTTTTTTAGCTATTTCGGTAAAATTTCAAATGCGAATCAATTGAGACTAAATTTGCGGAGTCTCAACCTCTTAACATCATCTATAATATTTTGTAGAGAATCAGAACTTGCATTTTTTAGTTATTGAGTAAAAAAATGAAAATCAACATTAATTCAATAAAATTAGCAAATTTTGACTCGTTCCTCAAAACGGCAGCGTTGCCGTTATATTCAGAAAGCCACACCAGCGCTGATAATTTGAAGCCGATCAAATAAGTCGTTCTCTAGTTACGGGATAGATTATTTTACTACATCAACAAATTTTCCTGCGCTCAAACCGAACTATAATACATCAGCCATTAAATATTGAAGCCATTCAGAAAATGTCATCTGAAAAGTATTTAGTGTGGTTTATCGAGAATAAACATTTCACTTTATTTTACACATAAACGTGTCAGTGCTGCTCCTACTCATTTGTATTTCAGTCTCTCCGGTAGTAAATTTTTTCGCATCGTTTCTTTTAATTTTTGAAACTAAACCTCTGAACATTCTAATAGTTACTCCAGCTATTCCAGGATACTGGAAATAATGGTAACAATTTTTTTGATAGGTCAGGCACGTGAACATTCTAAATTATGCTGTGAATTTTGGTTTCGTTATTTGCCCGATTATATGAGGTGTTCTCGAGTTTTGTGCGAATATAAAATAAAAGAGCAGGTAGAGAAAAAAAGAAAAACTAGGCACACACAAAAAAATTTACACATGTACAGGAGCTGTGACTCGACCACTGGAACGATAACTAGGTGAGTACACACACACATACACACACACACAGACACACACACACACACACACACACACACACACACACACACACACACACCTTCTCATATTCATACAGAGGGATCGAACCTAGGAGCAGAAAAGCTAGAAAGCTGAGGTGAGAGAGGTAGAAGGAAAAAACAGGAAGCACCAAAGTTCGGGTAGAGTTGCAAGAGCTGAGACACCCAGAGTTTAAGAACCACCAGCCACCAACAAGAGATGAGACACCCAGAGTTTAAGAACCACCAGCCACCAACAAGAGCTGAGACACCCAGAGTTTAAGAACCACCAGCCACTAACAAGAGCTGAGACACCCAGAGTTTAAGAACCACCAGCTGAGATACCCAGAGTTTAAGAACCACCAGCCACCAACAAGAGCTGAGACACCCAGAGTTTAAGAACCACCAGCCACCAACAAGAGCTGAGACACCCAGAGTTTAAAAACCACCAGCCATCAACAAGAGCTGAGACACCCAGAGTTTAAGAACCACCAGCCACCAACAAGAGCTGAGACACCCAGAGTTTAAGAACCACCAGCCATCAACAAGAGCTGAGACACCCAGAGTTTAAGAACCACCAGCCACCAACAAGAGCTGAGACACCCAGAGTTTAAGAACCACCAGCCACCAACAAGAGCTGAGACACCCAGAGTTTAAGAACCACCAGCCACCAACAAGAGCTGAGACACCCAGAGTTTAAGAACCACCAGCCACCAACAAGAGCTGAGACACCCAGAGTTTAAGAACCACCAGCCACCAACAAGGGCTGAGACACCCAGAGTTTAAGAACCACCAGCCACCAACAAGAGCTGAGACACCCAGAGTTTAAGAACCACCAGCCACCAACAAGAGCTGAGACACCCAGAGTTTAAGAACCACCAGCCACCAACAAGAGCTGAGACACCCAGAGTTTAAGAACCACCAGCCACCAACAAGAGCTGAGACACCCAGAGTTTAAGAACCACCAGCCACCAACAAGAGCTGAGACACCCAGAGTTTAAGAACCACCAGCCACCAACAAGAGCTGAGACACCCAGAGTTTAAGAACCACCAGCCACCAACAAGGGCTGAGACACCCAGAGTTTAAGAACCACCAGCCACCAACAAGAGCTGAGACACCCAGAGTTTAAGAACCACCAGCCACCAACAAGAGCTGAGACACCCAGAGTTTAAGAACCACCAGCCACCAACAAGAGCTGAGACACCCAGAGTTTAAGAACCACCAGCCACCAACAAGAGCTGAGACACCAACCACCAGCCACCAACAAGCGCTGAGACACCCAGAGTTTAAGAACCACCAGCCACCAACAAGAGCTGAGACACCCAGAGTTTAAGAACCACCAGCCACCAACAAGAGCTGAGACACCCAGAGTTTAAGAACCACCAGCCACCAACAAGAGCTGAGACACCCAGAGTTTAAGAACCACCAGCCACCAACAAGAGCTGAGACACCCAGAGTTTAAGAACCACCAGCCACCAACAAGAGCTGAGACACCCAGAGTTTAAGAACCACCAGCCACCAACAAGAGCTGAGACACCCAGAGTTTAAGAACCACCAGCCACCAACAAGGGCTGAGACACCCAGAGTTTAAGAACCACCAGCCACCAACAAGAGCTGAGACACCCAGAGTTTAAGAACAACCAGCCACCAACAAGAGCTGAGACACCCAGAGTTTAAGAACCACCAGCCACCAACAAGAGCTGAGACACCCAGAGTTTAAGAACCACCAGCCACCAACAAGAGCTGAGACACCCAGAGTTTAAGAACCACCAGCCACCAACAAGAGCTGAGACACCCAGAGTTTAAGAACCACCAGCCACCAACAAGGGCTGAGACACCCAGAGTTTAAGAACCACCAGCCACCAACAAGAGCTGAGACACCCAGAGTTTAAGAACCACCAGCCACCAACAAGAGCTGAGACATCCAGAGCTTCAAGAACCACCAGCCACCAACAATAGCTGAGATTTCCAGAGCTTCAAGAACCACCAGCCACCAACAAGAGCTGAGACACCCAGAGTTTCAAGAACCACCAGCCACCAACAAGAGCTGAGATACCCAGAGTTTCAAGAACCACCAGCCACCAACAAGAGCTGAGATACCCAGAGTTTAAGAACCACCAGCCACCAACAAGAGCTGAGACACCCAGAGTTTAAGAACCACCAGCCACCAACAAGAGCTGAGACACCCAGAGTTTCAAGAACCACCAGCCACCAACAATAGCTGAGATTTCCAGAGCTTCAAGAACCACCAGCCACCAACAATAGCTGAGATTTCCAGAGCTTCAAGAACCACCAGCCACCAACAAGAGCTGAGACACCCAGAGTTTCAAGAACCACCAGCCACCAACAAGAGCTGAGATACCCAGAGTTTAAGAACCACCAGCCACCAACAAGAGCTGAGACACCCAGAGTTTAAGAACCACCAGCCACCAACAAGAGCTGAGACACCCAGAGTTTCAAGAACCACCAGCCACCAACAAGAGCTGAGACACCCAGAGTTTAAGAGCCACCAGCCACCAACAAGAGCTGAGACATCCAGAGCTTCAAGAACCACCAGCCACCAACAAGAGCTGAGACACCCAGAGTTTCAAGAACCACCAGCCACCAACAAGAGCTGAGACACCCATGGTTTAACCTTACTCTAGAAGACGGGCAGTGGAACCAAGCTACACTTCCAGTCAGACTAGGAGGCATTGGTGTCCGCAAGTCATCACAGATTGCGTTACCTACTTTTCTGTCCTCGTGTATTGCATCCAGAGAGCTTGTAGCAGCGATTCTCCCTGAACATCTTAGGGACAAGATTGGAGTCCAGGACCAAAAATTAATTGACGGAGCAATGATCTGGGGTAATCTAACGGGCTCAGAAACCAGACCTGCTCCCCCCAACAACTACAAACAATCGCACTGGGATGGTCCAATAGTGGAAAATATAGCCTCAACAATGCTTCAGAGTGTGTCAGGGAAGGAGGTCTTTGATAGACCTCACTACGAAACGCAGCCCCACACCTCTAACTTCTACAGCAGGCGTCTACACTATCCCCTGTGGGTTCTGTCCTAAGAAATATGTAGGCGAGACAGGCAGAGATCTTGCAGTCTGCCTGAGTGAGCATCGAAATGCCTCTAACAGAGACGATGTAAGGTACGCCTGTCTCCTCCACAGAGACTCCACGGGGCATTTGATGAACTGGAATGAGGCACAACTCGTTCTCACCGAACCAGACCTCAGACGCCGACGGTGCCTAGAAGCGTCACTAATCGTCGTCACCGACACTATAGAACGCAACACTGGAAACTACAAAATTTCAAAAACATTGGCATACATGATACTTAAGCAGCACCAACCCAACAACACAGGAGTCACATGATTTCATCATCTACTCGTCTTCATCATAGGTAGAGGTTGTTTTGATAAGGACCTGCCTCGCATGGGCCACTAGGCCTTCTACAGTGTTCCTCCATTCTTATGTTCTTATGACATTCCTCAGGTCACGTGCGTCACATCTCACTCTCCGCCTATATATATAATGTCTTTCTACCTCTGTATGTTAGAAGTGATCAAGGTCCCAGGACCGAAACGTTTTCTAATAAATATGTTATAGTGTTTGCTTACATATATATATATATATATATATATATATATATATATATATATATATATATATATATATATATATATATATATATATATATATATATATATATATATATATATACAAACACTGATCTCTGGCTGAAGGAGACTCGAACCTACGAACCTTAGGACAAGGTATGCAGTGCTTTACCAATCTACCCACACTGGACAATACCTTGGCGTGTAGCATGCGCTACACGTTTGATCCAAGGCAGCCAGCTTTCAGGGAGAAGGCTTACAGCTTTTCATCTCATCTCCTGCATGCATCAGCCTTACTAGAGATTTGAACAATGCAAGGAATTCGCGAGAGCATGCGAAATATACACAAACACTGAATAAGGCAAGCGAAAAATTTTTTATGCAATAATTTCGCAAAAATCATTCTGAACCTGAGTTTGTTTATTATAATTTTTTTGTAAACTTATCTAAAGTAAATTTAATTGCATTAGGCTAAAATAAATTGCGCTTGTTATAATAAGGTTAGGAAAATTTTCTAATTTTTTTTTGGAACATCATTATTAATTTTTACATTAACGTAAATGAAAACATATATCTTTAAACGTATAAGAGAAAATTTTAGAAAGGACTTGATTTTAAGTGAGTTTTTGTTAATCGACCAATTTTACCTGTTCGGCACGACACACACACACACACGCATATATATATATATATACAATAAGATCACAGTAAACAGGTGATTTCAGAATATGCAAAACAACCACTCTGAAAGAATAGAGAAATTCCAAGCGCTTTCGTGACTACTCACATTATCAAGGAACTATGGTAGTTCCTATGATAGTTCCTTGATAATGTGAGTAGTCACGAAAGCGCTTGGAATTTCTCTATTCTTTCAGAGTGGTTGTTTTGCATATATATATATATATATATATATATATATATATATATATATATATATATATATATATATATATATATATGTATATATATCTCCAAGTGTTTTGTTCCTCGATTGAGGTCTTCAGGTGAACAGTTGCTAAGGATTTGACGATCTTGTCCAGCTGTGTTTTACAAAAACAGAAAGTTTCGCCAGAAAGAAACGAGGAGATATGTTGAACTGTCGGTCACTGTCTTCATTGCGGTGTTGTCCATGAGTTTGGTTGCTTCATTGTCGTCAGTATAGACGACAATAAAGGAGTCCTTCAGTGAGTGGATAGCTATGAATTTAACCTGAAGGGATGTCCTTACAGTGGCAGTAAAGGCTAGTTTGGAGTCATTTATAACTCCACTCGATGGTTTAATCTTTACACGATACGAAAGCATCGTGAAAGAGTAAAGGCGATTGTGTGTAGGTTAAAAATTCCCCTCCCGGACGGGGATCGAACGGATACTTCTTGAGGTAGAGCGACTGTGTCTTGCAGTAACAAGGTCAGCTGTGGAATTCCACTCCAACATACCTAAACTGCTAGGGTACTCATCATACCCTTGCAGCCAAATGCTCGCTAAGAAAGGAAGTGCTGTCTAAGAAAATCAAAGAAGCTAAGACGAACAGCCCCAAATCGCCGACATATGCCGCCATAACAAAAATCCATCCAGACACCACTAGAATTCTTCAAGCCACACAACACGCCTCTCTACACAACAACTCTCTCCACTTCCGGACGCGGCTCTTTCCAAGGTGGTGTATTTCACGGGGCCTTAGGGCGTTGTTCCCCGAAGCCCTCTCCAGGTATACTCCAGGTATGCGCACCCTGCATACCAGCCAACCACGGCACTTTCAGCACCACCATAAACGAACTATTCCGTCTAAACACATACCTGCCTTCGTTTTCCCGGACTCCACACCTTCAGCTGACATCCATAAGATTCTTCCCAACGTTGTGAACTTCACTGCACCTGCAGACGTGCCTCCTGCCCAAGCAACTGTTAATGAAACACTCTACAGCCACTTTCACCGCCGACAACGTTGCTCATTCTCCCTCAACCACAGTCTCCCACGCCTCTCAGCCTGCTGTTACACCACCATTACACCTCTCCACTGCTCCAGTCAACTCTCAGTCACCTAAAACTATTGTGGCCATGCCAACTGAATCCACTTCAGAAGAAGATATTGACGACTCCAGTACACCCTCATAGGAAAATCTTACCTTCAACACTTCCCGATCAAATGTTGACACCATGCCTTGTATTGAACTCTATAAAGGCAGTGGTGCTGAAACAGTTAAGTATGCCTGCAAATCGCTTCACTTCACTTCACTCTCACCCAAGTTCTCGAATTCCTCAAGCCTCTACGTTTCACCTTTGAAAACAAGACGAAACCTTAAGACCTCTCTAGGAGCTGTTTCAAAAAAATTGAAAATGGCTACTCTACAAACCTGCCACGGCAAATAACACCACCAGTATGTTCCTCTCTGATGTTCCTACCTGTCTGCCATGTCCTACGACCTAACCTGCCGCCATCTTCTCAAGACTGAAAAACCTCCAACCACCCCAAGACCGTTGCAACTAAGCCTGCTACTCCTGGTTCTCCATTCCGTCCCACTAGCGCACTCTGCTGGGTTAAACCCTGGTACTTACTTTACGACTGTCGACATGGCTCTTCAACGCTATTCCTCGCCTGTTCCGTCTTCAAAGCTCACCCCACATGGGGTCTTTCCTAAACTCTGTTGATGTTGTTGTGAATTTTGACTCACTTCTCACGAGGCGGGCTAAAACAACACGGGTTCGATCCCCCGGCTAGCTGCAGTGTCGTTATTGATTAAACACCACTTGTTCGTGCTTACAATAATATGTCTACTGCTTGTGAAAGCTTGTACACCAAACGTGCAGTAGAATCAAATTAGCTCTGAGGCAACCACACCATCGTGTGCCCTGTAGGATTGTATGGTCCAGTGGTTTTCAGCGTCGTTAATTTTGACTCGCTTCCCGCGAGGAGGGCTAACATGACACTGGTTCGATCTCCCGGCTAGCCGTAGTGTTATTATTGATATATATATATATATATATATATATATATATATATATATATATATATATATATATATATATATATATATATATATATATATATATATATATATATTTGTATGTATATGCATATGCAATAAGATCAGAGTAAACACGTGGTATCACAGTACGCAATATTCCAAGCACTTTCGTGACTTTTCACATTATCAAGGAATCATAAAAAATAATACAGCAACAGGAAGGCATATAAAGGGGCAAGACTACACCTCACAGTCGCGTGACAACACCGGACTCTGTGAAATACTCCTGATACTCTACCGAAATATTAAGATTTTCACTTGTCTAATGTATCATTAAATTCTTCCCAAATTTTATTAATTGTAAACGAATCCAATTTATATAAACCCAAAGAAATATTCATATTATTTTCAAAACTGTTTTTCATGAAACAGGATTCTGCATGGGTTAACAAAAATGCACAAACAAACAAATCCAGTTAGACCAATTATTAGCTCCATAGGTTCAATTTCTAATAAATTATTTAAATGGCATAATGATATTTTGAGCCCAATTGTTGGAAAATTTTCAAACGTCAATGTTAAAAGCATTTTGATAAAGTATTACCCTCAACACTGTGTTGCTGGTGTTAGCAGGATCAGCTGCAGTTGATGCAACTTGTTTTACATGGAGCAGACCGGCAAACCTCTAGATGGTAAAATAACACAGTATCGATATTTGATACAAATTGTGCAGGAATCAAATGCCATTTTGAACTACAGTAGGGCCTGCAATAGCTGCAAATTAGTCAAAGCCAGAATCGTGGTTCCTTGCTCCTCTTGGCTAGTAAGAAATATTTTTGATCGGCAAATATAAAACATGATGAACATTTATTATATAATAATAGCTTTGGTTTATTCAAATTTGATAACTTTATAATTAGAGGCATTGTACACAATGTGAAGCCGGATTCCTACCTGAACTCGTTGGACTGCCGTTAATGTTGTTCTACACTAACGAATTGAGCCACACTTAGGGTCTGCTGCTCTGGCTCACCCTTATGGATAGAGGAGCGTTTACCTAAGGGTGAAGTTTGTGAGCATCTCGAAATTGGATTGTTTTCCTAATTTTATAGTGACTGTTGCCCTTTCCTTTCTCTTCTCTTTCTCTCTCTCTAGCTTACGATACTGGTTGATTTATATTATACAGATATAGAGAAGAATAGGGTAGCCTCATTACAACCAGCTGGCCTGGATATTGATTTGTGGAGTAGAATGCTTAATATAAGTTGAATACTACATGAGAGCCGTTTGGCGCATCGATCATGTAGTTCCTAGTCTCGAATTTAACATGAAGGAATTTAACATGAAGGAATTTAACATGAAGGAAAGAACAGAAAGGAAAGAGTGCAAGAAGCCAATTAAAAAAAAGAGAAAACTTTGAAGGGCAAAGAGAATTTGTGAATACAGTGCAGGAAGGAAAATCAACAAGTGAGATGATGGATTACTTAGCTGGAAAGGGTTGCAAGGCGGAGAACTTCATACCCAGATGAAGAAACGGAAATTGGGAAATCATAGGGAGCTTGTGCGTAAACAATGGATAGGAAGAGGAAAAAAAAGAGGAATATAAGAGCAAAGAAAATCCACAGAAAGTTAAGGCAGACAAGAACGGAGGAGTGGGTAGAAAATCCTGAATTATGCAAGAGTGAAGAGTTGGGCTGAGAGACAAATTTAGAATGACAAAATAGCATAAGCCAGGTCTAACCGTAACTGCTTCATAATCACAACAGTTAGAGATCAGGTAATATGACTTAAAAGGAAGTCTCTAAGTTCATGAACACTTGATTTAAAGAGATGATTTCAGTGGAATGAGTGGCAACATCAGAGAGCGTAGAAGAGAAGGTGCATCAACAGGTACCTGATATACACACAACAGGGGATGAGGTGAAATATGTTTTGAGAGACCTGGAAATGTAAATAATAGGTAATGGAACCTGATAGTGTGCCACCATGTATTCTGCAAAAGGAATTAGAAGCACACTTGTAACCACAAGTCAATGCAAACAAACAGTTGCCAGAAATACTGAAGTCAACGATTGCAGTCTTAATATTAAAATGAGACAAACCAGGAAGTTATAAAGTACAAACCAGTATTACTGCCAAGCATAACATGTAAAACAATGAAGTTGATAATCTTAAGAAGAGTTGTACAACATTAAGAGAGAAGTCATTTCATAAAAGAAATAATGAGCATGAGAATGAGATAGCATATGTCTTACAAACCTGATGGAGGTCTACGAGAATCTTAAAAAATGAAGGAAAGGATGGGTAGACTGCATATTTATGGACTGCAAGAAGGCATTTGATGCTGTACCTCACGAGTGACTGGGGAAAATAACTTGAGGAGGCAGGAGTAATTGGCAATGTTGTCATGTGGATCATCGAGTACCTGAGGAGACAAAGAATGACTGTCTGAGTTTAGATGTCAGAATGAGGAAGAGTAATGACCAGGGTTCATAATCTATATTAAAACCAGTAATATATTTTGTGTATAAGAATTACTTAATAGAAGAGACGCAGTCAGATGTATTCCTGCTCGCTGATGATATGAAAGTAATAGGAAGAATAAAAAAAAAAACAGATGAGACAGGAAAAATCTTGAAATTGATCTGGAGAAATTACAGAAGTTGTCAGAAAGTTGGATGCTTGAACTCAGCCTCACCAATCGCCTTCAGGGACAGAGGCTTCGGACTTGACCAAAGGAGAAAGTCCAAGGGAGGAGCATAGTGCCAAACATATCGCCAAAGGCACACAAGTCGAGAACCATTGCGGCTAATGCTCATTTGGAAAACCTTATGCGACGAGTCTAAGTACAATGGATAATGAGAAATCAGGAGTGGCTGTAAGAGATGACCACGATATTAAAAGACTAAAGAACAATGGGAAATATGATAGCAGTATACAAAATACTCTTATGAAATGATAGGATAGACATTGAGACACTTGCTCAAAGGCGGGAAAACGGTATCAAGATCACAATTTGTTTTTTATTTTTATTAGAAACTTTACAAAAGTACAAAGGATGCATAATAAAGTACAGGAATACAAAACATTCTTTTGTTCTACTAGTACCAGGTTATTCCTTGCGGGAACAAATATTATAACATCTTGTTATAACAAAACAATACACGCTAAGACAAACCTCACTAAAGTTTATCAGTCATTAATAGTTGCCGCCAAACCATTGTACCCAAAGAAAACACACCAAAAAGAAACTTTACATAGTTTAACAATATAAAATGAATACCTGACATGTCCTATTACAACAAAAACATCATACAAATGTACAACATCACAAGATTAACCAAAACTACCATAACCACTACAAAACAAAACAAAACCCTAACATACCCGCTATGACAGGGTACAGATTATTGGTTAAGTTATGGTACATTAGATCCTAACCAATAGGAACCCGGAAGGAACATATGATTCCTTACACAATAACCATAGAGAAACAGTATTTTACTATTATTAATATGTTAACCCTCTAATACAATAATGTTGATACAGAAAACAGAACAACATGCATGTAAAATACAATAATAAAAGAATCCAAAACAAGTATTTATAACAAACCTCGGCACATTAAAGGGTTTATAACCAAACCCTATACATAATTATACCTCCCACATATGTATATAAACCGAAAATCTTGTCCACAAGACTTTGTTGGTTTAACCCCATAAAAACATGGTATAGACCCAAAACCTATACATACACTTAAATTTTTTCACATAGAACCTTCATCTGACAATAAAAGTTAAACATAAGACTAGAGAAGTAATAAGGATAAGGCTGCTGTAATTTGCCAGTCCCAAAAGAACTGACACGTATCTCAGAAAATTTTGTGTTGATACCAACGTGCCAATCTAATTACTTAAAAACGAGATCCTAAGGGCTTTCAAGGAAATTTTAAACCCAGTGAACATAACCATCAGGCTTAGAAATGTAACCCTGGAAACCACACTTATATCTCACTATGACAAACATTCTCGTGAAACATGGCGTACCATCCATACCTAATTCTCACTACCTTCCTCTTACACACTACATCAGTTCCAGAGAAAACCAAAAACAACCCCCCCCCCCCTTTACATCCCCCCCCATAAGAAGACCACTCCTTTGTCCATCCTCAGGGACCCCGCCTAAGGGAACCCACAGTGAGGTTCCTATAACCTTCCGGGAAACTTTTTTCCCAGGACGCCCCATAAACCAGCATATTCCTACACTTCGTCCTATAGAATCTAGCCGCCAATGCTTTTATCCTCATATCACCCCTTAATCCCCTCATTCCCCATGAAATGTCCAGATAATCCACTATGATATACATTATAGCCCTTCCAACATCCCTAGGCACTCCCCTTACATCTAGTAGTAAAGCCCTTAAAAGCGGCAAACGACCCCCCCCAACAGTCTGATAACCCCACCCATCCATGATCTCACCCCCTCCAAGGATGTTCACCCACCTCACTACCCCCTCCCGAAACCCCAACCTCTCTAAGCAAACCCCTAAGAAATCTCTGTCCACGCAATCATAAGCATTCACCCAGTCTAAACCTAGTATTCCCCCTCCCGTACATCTCTCTAGAAAATCCCTAATCAAACCATGTCCATCCCTCATCCTTCTTCCCGGAATTCCCAACTGTCCCCTATGTAACACTAAACCCAACACTTTCCTCATTCTGTTGCCCAAAACCTTAGCAAAAATCTTGTAATCCGAGCACATTAACGTAATCGCACGGTAATCATTCAAAACTCGGCATTCCTTCTTTTTGGGCACTAAAACCGTGACACCCGTTCTTTGTGATTTCCCCATCCTCCCACTACTTAACATACAATTCAAAACCCCCACCAGACAATGCCGTACACTCCCCCAATGATAACTATAAAAATCGTTTGGTATTCCGTCTATGCCTGGGGTTTTACCCTGGCACATCCCAAAAACTGCCTCCTCCACCTCCTCTACATTAATACTACCCTCGATTCTGTCACTGTCCTGCTCACTTAAACCCTTCATCCCCAAACCGTCCCTCACCCACTCCCCCGCCAACCCTCCTCCACTTCTCCCTAAACCAAAAATCTGCATACAAACTAATATTTTCCATGGTGGATAGGCCTTGACCCTCCTCAAAGCCACCCCCCCATGTACCTGCCTCAATATACGCCAAGGTGGTCTTCGCCTGCCGTTCCTTAAACCTCCTTAATACAAAACCCGATGGCCTATCCCCCCTTGAAACATCCTCCAACCCTGCCCTAACTCGAATTGCCTCAAATTTTTCATTGTGAATTTCCGCCAACCTATTTCGCAAACGTTCCATGTCCTCACTCCGCCCCACCCGCTCCTCTGCATAACAGTCATTTAACTGACCCTCAAGATAATTTTGTAGGCCATAGCTCCACCTCGCCATCTCCTTACCCCGTACTTTAAAAAATTTCGCGATTTCTACTTTAGCCCTCATTTCCCACCAATCCAGCAAATACATTTCCATATTCCTAGTCTCCCAAAAGGATTTCCACCAATCTTCAAACCCTGTAGGGTCACCCTCGTCCCTAAGTAGCCTCACATTTAATTTCCAGTATCCTGCATAAACTCTCACTATGCCATCTACCCTCAAATCTGCTATAACAGCACGATGATCAGAAAAACCCACATCGATAGTCCTCACCCTCTCCACACCTATGCCCTGCCTAACATAAATCCTATCTAACCGTGCCTCATATCCCCTACGAATAAAAGTGTGCTCCACTCCATATCCCCTACTTCCCACCACATCTACCACTCCAACATCTCGCAAAACATCCCGCAGAACCCCCAAAACACAACCCGCCCCCCTCGGAACCACATCACCATTCCTAATGACACAATTCCAATCTCCACCAATCACCGTAAAAGCAGGTAAACCTCTCAAGTGATATACCAGAACCTCGCGTACAAAATCCACCTTCACTCTAGCGTTACTAGTTGCTGGCATGTACACACCTACAAAACTAACCCTCCTGGCCCCCCAAAACCCATCCACCCTGACAACCCTCCCCCCCCTCCTCCCAACCAACACCTCCTTTCAACCTCAAAGCATCACATGTAAACAACCTATAACCTTTCAACAACAACTCACATCCTAACCTATGGTTATGTTCCTGCAAAAAACAGACATCAATACTAAATCTCCTCAAAACCCACTCTAACCATACCCTCTTGACCTCGGTTTTAAGACCGTTTACATTGAAAGTTACACACCTGAAATTTACAAGAATGGCGGCTTACCCCTGTGCCGCTGAGGCTTACTTGGTCCTCCTTTCATAGGTCTCGGTTCTTCTCTATTAATCCCTCGTTCCTGCCCTCCAACCCCTCCCTGTCCCTTCCCGCATAGCTTCCCATTGTCCCCCCCTCCTCCCGGACTTGCCTTTGCTACCACAGCTGCCCACATCTTCTTCCCAGGCCTCTGCGCTGGTGTGAGGACTTCGTCCATGTCTGATGCCCCCGCTGATCTCTTGCGGGAGCTACCCTCTACACACATTTCTTCTGCAACCACATCTTCTTGATGGACCTCCACCACCACATTGCTCTCCTTTCGAACCTCACTCAAGTCTTCCTTACCCTGCTTCTGTTCATCCATCACCTTGTCATCACCTGACCTCACATCACTTTCCACACCATGCTCCGACTCTTCCAAAAAATCCTTCAGCACAGCCTCCAAAATCCCGTCCTGAGCTGACTCTGCAGTACCTAACGGTCTGTCTGACAGCGATATTCCCTCCCCCCCCCCCGTTTCCACTGGTAGTGTAACACACGTCTCCAAAACCACCTCTGCCCTGTCGACCTCCTCACTCCATAGGCCTGTACCCCGGCTTTCCACTTCACCCGTCATAACGTCCGCGGCTTCTAATGGCGTATCCACAGAAGCTGTCTCCTGACGCCTAGGGCCCTGTCTCCTGGGGCATTGTGCCACCATGTGCTCATAAGAGTCACATAAACGGCACGTCTTCCTCTGCCCCGCATAGTGTACAAAAACCTGTGTTCTATGGTTATGCAATGTAACATATGATGGTATCGGCCTCCTCAGGGTCATTTTCAGTGTGAAGGATCCTTCCGGCATCCCCTCATAAGGGCCGTCCCTCCACATTCCCATGCTCGTCGAGTGTACAGTCCCATAACCACTGAACACATCTTGTAGGCTGTATGCTGTTGCCTCAAAAGGTACATTCCTTACCTTCACCCAAGTAAAATACTTAGACACATCATGCAAGCATACTTCCACTGCCGAATTGATACTCATCCGCCTTTCTTGAAATTCGTTGACGATGGTAGAGTAGAAGTCAGCCCTCATGAACTTCACGAAGACCCTTGACATACCATTCAGTGCCACACCATACAGCTCTTCATTGGGGATGCCAAAACAGTCCCTGATAATGCTTGGCAGGAGAACGTTCATCGTGGCGTTGCTTAAAGATCCTCTAACCAGCTCAATGCAGACAGTATTTATGCGCCGGTACAGTCGGTCCGCCATCTTGGTGCTAATGCTATGTTTTCCTCACCAGGTGGCGTGCAAGAGAACCTGTAGAAGCGTCCTCTCTCCCCGCAGGTCGAGAGACGAATAACAATGAACTTGAAAACATTTTAATGAAAACAGTCTTCATACATAATTTTAATCGTAGATATGAGAGGGCACACGACGCTAGTATATACTGAATGTGGCCAGCGGGAAGTTTAGAAGCTAATCTAGTAGCTCAGACTCGATCCCTGTAACCACATGTAGGTAAGTACATACAGGCGAGTACAAACGGGTGACTACACACAAATAACAGCTAAAATGAACCGCACGCCTATCAACGACGCAATATCTGACACTCGCTAGAAATACCTCAATATTTCACTACAAAGAGAGAGAGAGAGAGAGAGAGAGAGAGAGAGAGAGAGAGAGAGAGAGAGAGAGAAAATGCTCTTGTTGTGTCACAAATATACAAACATATAGTGGTACTTGAATGTGAAATGTAATGGAATGTAATACAGGGTGGTAAAACATGGGATTGTTATAGGCAGGCATCTGGAAAGTAATGCAGGTTTTAGTAAAACCTTGAGACTTCTGTTACTTTCAATTTATATGAAACCATACAAACTGTAACCTTTCTTGGCAATAAACATTTATGTTTCAAATGCCTGTTAACTTCGGCTCACCAAAAATTGCATATGTTGCATCAAATTATTAAACATTAGTAAGTATTTTTGGAAAGGTAGACCTCTAGTGGGATTAGATAAGATTTCGTTCGGATTTTCAACCCCGGTGGGTTAGCCACCCAAGATAACCCAAGATAGTGCGTCATCGAGAACTGTCTAACTTATTTCCATTGTGGTTCTCAATCTTGTCCCCCAGGATACGACCCACACCAGTCGACTAACACCCAGGTACCTATTTGCTGCTAGGTGAACAAGACAACAGGTGTAAGGAAACACGTCGAAATGTTACCACTCGCCGGTAATTGAACTTGGAGGGTCCGGGTTCGATTCTATCTTCTGTGTAATATCGAGTCATTTAGAGCAAGGGCCTGATATTGTTTTAAAAAGGCTCAATTTGTAACAACTAAAACATATCACTGGAAAAGTTTCGGTCCTGAGTCCTTGGTCACACCAAATGTAGTGAATGTGCCAAGGTCCTCGGACCGAAACGTTTCTGACCAAATGTAAAAGTGTTTGCAAACCATACCACGGGCGGGGATAGAACCGGGGTCGGTCTGGAGCTTTGAGAGTGATCTGGTTTGTTTGCAGTCGTGTCATAACGATTTCGTGAGTCAAGTGTTTGCAAGTTATCTCATTTTCCAACAACCTGTGGGTATCAAATACCGTTTTTACCAGTGCCCCATTTTGATTCTTTGATAAGCCTCTTCATTTTAGCCTTATGCAAACTCGCTTGTTCGTACTAATTTTTATATATCCACCTTTATTTGGTAGCAAGAATCATATCATATCTTCTAGAATTACCCCTTAACTTTCCACTTGCCGGATTCACTCCCTCCTAGACTCGAGGGTTCTGTCATATCTACTCTTAAAGTTATATATGAAACCTGCCTTCACTAATTCTTATCCCAGGTCATTCCATTTCCTGACCACCATAAGACTGAAGAAATACTTTCTGACCCCTCTTACTCACCTGTCTAACTTCCATTTGTGCTATCGTGTACCTGTTTTCCGCCTAACAAACATTCTTTCAATATTTACGCTATCACTTATGTTTATCAGTAGCTACCAAAACCGTAAATGTCATACGATATTATGTCTTGTTTTTAGGAAAAAAATATCCAGAATAACATGATGATCTTTGCTTTCTATGTCCACACACCCATATCTTTATTTATCATCAATTTACGGTTACATTCAGTCAAGTATTGGCCACCTAGAGTGAACTTGCTCATTCTGTCAAGCCTTCTCCAAAAAGATGCGCTTCATTCCTCTCATTCTTTTCATGATATTATTGATTCCAGTAATCTGCCCACTAATGAGTTAGCTTGTTACCCATTTACCCTTTTATAATTCTGCGGCACGTGTCCATTTTTAAAGGTTTAATAAATATCGCTTTCCTGTCTTAAAAGATTTCTTGGTTAACTGTTGTCAATAGTCCACGCTAACTTGGTTTAATCTGTTAGGAACATGTGTACTTGTAAGAGAAAGGTAGCCAGTGATTTCGATTTTCAGCCTGTGTCGTAGCTCTCTTTACAGCACCTTGTCGTATCTTGTAGTATTCGTAGGAGCCTCGTTTGTAATTGCCTCATAACTCACTAGCATTTGCATTCCACGAGTACCTTCTTATAGCCCTCTCCTAGACTACTTGTAGATTCTTTGTAACTCACTAATATCCCTTTCAAAACACTTTGGATTATCTCCATCTCTCTTGTAGTCCACACGTAGCTAATTTGAAACCCATTCATAACTCACTAGTAGCCATTTTGCAGCCAACTTGTAACTCACTCGTTGCCCCTTTTAATAACCCCATAATAGTCTCATTGTACCTCATTCATAGTCCCGCGTAGCTCAGTCATAGTCACCCTTTAGATCATGCTTCTCCCCCTGAGATAATACTCGCTACCCTCTGGAGATCATTGCCTACTCATTGATAACTCATTGCATGTATTCCACTCTTGTATTCCACTCATATCCTCGTCGTAGTTCACCGGTGACCCCTTCATAGCTTTCTCTGAGGCTACCTCATTGCCCAAGTAATAGCTCATTGAAATCTACTCATAACCCACTCACTGCCCACTCCTTCCTTATTCATTCTCCTCTATTAGTTACTTCTCATCCAATCCATAATCCATCATTCTTAATACATAGCCATTTCATAATGCCCTCTTTGTTACCTAATAACCCTCTCAACTAATGATGGAAAACATCAACAGCCTCGGGAAGTACTTGCAGCTACCACGAACAAAGACATAATTCAGTTACCAACAATTTCTCAGGAACGAGGACCAGTAAAAAAAAAAAAACTCTGGCGACTAAAACATCACTACCATTGGAGAGTCTGACCAGCTACAAGTTGCAACATTATCAAACAGCTACAACAATGTCCCCACAATAACGAACTTCAGCAAGAACTTCGAATTTAGCCTTTAACTTAACTATTGTAAAAGGACACAAGTGCAACTAATGTGACATTTATTGTAGCAACGTTTCGCTCTCCAGGAGCTTTATCAAGCCATTACAAACAATACATGGACACAGAGGGTATATAAAGGCTCAGAGTGAGGTGCAATACTAGTGAGGTAACATTTCGATGTTCAGTAGTGGTAGTAGTAGTAGTAGTAGTAGTAGTAGTAGTGACAAAAGTAATACAATATGATAGAGCAATTAATTCGTACATGAGTAAAAGGATATAAAAGCTTTTACTCATGTACGAATTAATTGCTCTATCATATTGTATTACTTTTGTCACTACTACTACTACTACCACTACTGAACATCGAAATGTTACCTAACTAGTATTGCACCTCACTCTGAGCCTTTATATACCCTCTGTGTCCATGTATTGTTTGTAATGGCTTGATAAAGCTCCTGGAGAGCGAAACGTTGCCACAATAAATGTCACATTAGTTGCACTTGTGTCCTTTTACTTTACATATTGTCGGTAATTCTACCAACTTTATTACAACTTAACTATTGTCAATTTATCTGCAATAAATTCACCCGAAATAAGTTAAATACAAAGTTTAGTGATGAAGGAACACCTCCCAGGTTAGACAGCAGAATACAATCATCTGATGATGTGTAATGCAGTTATTAATGTTCATAGAAGGACCTTCAAGAAACAGAAATAAATTATTTTTTATTTCAAACAGAAAGACGAAGAATTGATAAAGGCTAATATAATACAGCTAATACAATAGCTGAGATAAGGTTTCAAAGTCAGGTTTAGCGCAAAATTAACTTTTTATTTAAACCATTTCAGTGAAAAAACTATCATTAATACATAAAATTTTAGAATAACCGAATTCTAATTTCATATGTATGCATGTATGTATACATATATATATACATATATATATATATATATATATATATATATATATATATATATATATATATATATATATATATATATATATATATATATATTATATTTCCTTGATAATGTAAGAAGTCACGAAAGCGCTTGAAATTTCACTTTCCTTTCACAGTGGTTGTTTTGCATATTCTGATATCACCTGTTTACTGTTACCTTATTGTGTGTGTGTATATATATATATATATATATATATATATATATATATATATATATATATATATATATATATATATATATATATATATATATATATATATATATATATATATATATATATATATCATACATACACACATACACACACATACACAAAGGCTGATGGAATAACAAATAAGTGGGAGGAGTGGCACGAAAGAGTCAAAGAGGCATCACCGGACATCATAGCTCTCACAGAAACCAAGCTTACAGGTATGATAACAGATGCCATCTTTCCAACGGGAGACCAGATCCTGAGGAAAGACAGAGGGTTGGAGGAGTGGCATTGCTGATCAAAAACCGATGGAATTTTGATGAGCTGGAGAGAGGAGACAGCGGAGAAGAAAGTGATTACATAGCGGGAACGCTTCACTCTGGAGGTCCCAAGGTGGTAATAGCAGTGATGTATAACCCACCACAGAACAGCAGGAGGCCAAGGCAAGAGTACGACGAGAGCAATAGAGCGATGGTTGACACGCTGGCTGCAGTGGCCAGAAGAGCTTATGCATGCAGGGCAAAGCTCCTGATCATGGGTGACTAACCACAAGGAGATCGATTGGGAGAACCTGGAGCCACATGGGGGCCAAGATACATGGAGGGCTAAGATGATGGAGGTGGTACTGGAAAACTACATGTACCATCACATAAGGTACACTACAAGAGAGAGAAGAGGATGAACCAGCAAGACTGGACTTAGTATTCACCTTGAGTAGTGCAGATGTCGAGGACATCACATATGGAAGACCCCTTGGGTCCAGTGATCATGTGGTTTTAAGCTTCGAATACACAGTAGAGCTACAAGTGGAGGGGGAAGCAGGAAGGCCAGGACGAATGAAGCCAAACTACAAGAAAGGGGACTACACAGGAATGAGGAACTTCCTGAATGGGGTTCAGTGGGACAGAGAACTGGCAGGGAAACCAGTTAATGAGATGATGGAATATGTAGCAACAATATGCAAGGAGGCTGAGGAGAGGTTTGTACCCAAGGGTAACAGGAATAATGAAAAAGCCAGAATGAGCCCATGGTTCACCCAAAGGTGCAGGGAGGCAAAAACCAAGTGTGCTAGGGAATGAAAGAAATATAGAAGGCAAAGGACCCAGGAGAATAAGGAGAGCAGTCGTAGAGCCAGAAACGAATATGCACAGATAAGAAGGGAGGCCCAACGAAAATATGAAAACGACATAGCAGCGAAAGCCAAATCTGACCCGAAGCTGTTATACAGCCACATCAGGAGGAAAACAACAGTCAAGGACCAGGTAATCAGGCTAAGGAAGGAAGGAAGGAAGGAGGGAGGAGAGAAGAAATGACCGTGTAGTATGTGAGGAACTCAACAAGAGATTCAAAGAAGTGTTTACAGAGGAGACAGAAGGGGCTCCAGAAAGACGGAGAGGTGGGGCACACCACCAAGTGCTGGACACAGTGCACACAACCGAGGAAGAAGGGAAGAGGTTTCTGAGTGAGCTAGATACCTCAAAGGCAATGGGGCCAGATAACATCTCTCCATGGGTCCTCAGAGAGGGAGCAGAGGTGCTATGTGTACCCCTAACAACAATATTCAATACATCTATCGAAACAGGGAGATTGCCTGAGGCATGGAAGACAGCAAATGTAGTCCCAATCTTTAGAAAAGGAGACAGACATGAAGCACTACTCTACAGACCAGTGTCACTGACATATATTGTATGCAAAATCATGGAGAAGATTATCAGAAGAGTGGTGGAACACGTAGAAAGGAATGATCTCATCAACAGCAGCCAACATGGTTTCAGGGACCGGAAATCCTGTGTCACAAACCTACTGGAGTTCTATGACATGGTGACAGCAGTAAGACAAGAGAGAGAGAGGGGTGGGTGGATTGCATATTCTTGGACTGCAAGAAGGCGTTTGACAGAGTTCCACACAAGAGATTAGTGCAAAACCTGGAGGACCAAGCAGGGATAACAAGGAAGGCACTACAATGAATCAGGGAATACTTGTCAGGAAGACAGCAGCGAGTCATGGTACGTGGCGAGGTGTCAGAGTGGGCACCTGTGACCAGCGGGGTCCCACAGGGGTCAGTCCTAGAACCAGTGCTGTTTCTCGTATTTGTGAACGACATGACAGAAGGAATAGACTCTGAGGTGTCCCTGTTTGCAGATGACGTGAAGTTGATGAGAAGAATTCATTCGATCGAAGACCAGGCAGAACTACAAAGGGATCTGGACAGGCTGCAGACCTGGTCCAGCAATTGGCTCCTGGAGTTCAATCCCGCCAAGTGTAAAGTCATGAAGATTGGAGATGGGCAAAGAAGACCGCAGACGGAGTACAGTCTAGGGGACCAGAGACTACAAACCTCACTCAAGGAAAAAGATCTTGGGGTGAGTATAACACCAGGCACATCTCCTGAAGCGCACATCAACCAAATAACTGCTGCAGCATATGGGCGCCTAGCAAACCTCAGAACAGCATTCCGACACCTTAATAAGGAATCGTTCAGGACCCTGTACACCGTGTACGTTAGGCCCATATTGGAGTATGCGGCACCAGTTTGGAACCCACACCTAGCCAAGCACGTAAAGAAACTAGAGAAAGTGCAAAGGTTTGCAACAAGACTAGTCCCAGAGCTAAGAGGTATGTCCTACAGGGAGAGGTTAAGGGAAATCAACCTGACGACACTGGAGGACAGGAGAGATAGGGAGGACATGATAACGATGTACAAAATACTGAGAGGAATTGACAAGGTGGACAAAGACAGGATGTTCCAGAGATGGGACACAGCAACAGTTGGAAGTTGAAGACACAAATGAATCACAGGGATGTTAGGAAGTATTTCTTCGGCCACAGAGTAGTCAGTAAGTGGAATAGTTTGGGAAGCGATGTAGTGGAGGCAGGATCCATACATAGCTTTAAGCAGAGGTATGATAAAGCTCACGGTTCAGGGAAAGTGACCTAGTAGCGACCAGTGAAGAGGCGGGACCAGGAGCTTGGACTCTACCCCTGCAACCTCAACTGAGTACACACACACACACGGGGCCAGGAGCCGAGTCTCGACCCCTGCAACCGCAATTAGGTGAGTACATACACATATGGGGCAGATACATGCAATTCTTAAGTTCTGATTGGCCCCCCACACGTCACTCATGGCTATTGATTAGCCAACAAGGTGTGTGGCTGGGCAGCCCAGGGAAGGTCAGGTTCAGTTGACCAGTTAGTTATTCACCCAGCGGTGTTAGTCGCGTGGTTGATCTTACTGATTCCAGGATAATCAGGAAATTATAGCTGGCCAATTGACATTTAAGTTAACGTTGAAAAATATACGTTTAAAATATACTTTATATAACATGTTATAGAGCATATATATTACGGAATATATGTTATAAAAACATGTTTTAAAATTATGCAGTTTATGAATAACCTGCGTTGAAAAATACTTCATAAAAAGTACTTTAGAATTCAAACATACTGTAAGAAAAATATGCTAGAGACTTAAAATTGATATATTGAATGGGTGGAAAAGTCAGGTGCCAGACTGCAAGTGTTTGTTTCCGCCTTTAAATTCATTGCACACTTGGCTATTGACGTCGGTGCTGACTTCTCTACCGACGTAGCTGTTGACGTCGCATCATACGTCGTAACCTTGGAGTGAAGGTGACGTACTCTATACTGTGTTGAGCAACGTAATTATGCAGCCTTCGGGATGGTAGAACATTAACGAAATCCAATTCTGCAGCAATAGTCTTGCATTTTTTATATTAATAGTAACAAATTAAATCAATAATTCATATATTTTGTTTATGGAAGAAAACGCTAAATCTATGGGGTTCGGACGAGTAAGAAAATATCCTTGAAATTTCAAGTACACGGACGTTAAACTTCCCATAAGGTAGGTTTATTATGTACGTACAGTAATTGGGAGAAAGTAATCACTAAAGTACAAGTCACGAATCTCCTAAAATCAACTCGGTACCTTAAATACTGAAACCAAAATAACGAAACTTAATCTTCGGAGTTTCCCTGTCAGTGGAACGCCTTCCATCTGAACAAAAGAAACTAATGGAAAAATAAATAAAGAAACGACTAGGAAAAATAAGAATAATGATTTTTGAGGATTTTACTTAAAATTTAAATATAATAAAAAAAATGGCCTTCGGTTCTTGTAGTTGGGCAGGAGTAGGTAAGGCCCTGGATAGATCTTCTGATATTATTGATGTAGGTTATCCTGGGCGGATGGTGATAGTCCGATGTTTTGGAATCTCCTACCACTTGGATGGAGCACCACAAGTAGATCAGGTAAGGGTCAGCAGTAGTCCAATAATGTTAGTAAGTCTCATTAACAAATGTCTTGCTCCTTTATCTGGCGTCTATCCTGGAAGACCACGCCAGGAACAGAGCTGGTAATAAGAAAAAATAAACTGGTTACCCATGGTCATGATAATATAACATTTAAGAATGGAAAAGAATGATAAATGCCAAAATCATTACTGGTAACCAGCAAACAAAAGAAAGGAACAAACAGTAATACTCCTGGTAGATCACCCTACCTGATTAGGAGAAGAGTGGAGGTGAAGTGACTCTCCAAACTTCAACCCACACCAGGTAAGGTCAATATTACCAGGAGTAGAAATTTGAACAAATCAGACACCAAGAACTAGTTTCGCCCCAGCCCGCCTGAGGGGGGGGGGTTGCGCGACGTACCCCGCTAATGGTTCCTGGTTGCCTGAACAACCTTAACCCCACTTACACCTACTTTTCCCTCACATCCCTGTTCCTTTAAATTACAGAGGGATTAATTACAACATTAATTACAATTTCTTTCTTAGTGATATTTTCTTAACACCCAAAAGAGAACTTCCCAGTTTCTGACTAAATCCATCTCAACTAACAGTACCTAGAAAGCCACTGAGTATCGAGTGATGTTGCTCTACACTGCCTTCTTTTTTTACCACGGGCGTTTTTACCATGGGCCTTTTTTCCCATGAGCCTTTTTTCCCAGGAGCCTTTTTTCCCATGAGCCTTTTTTCCTATGGGCCTTTTTTCCATTGAACTTTTCCCCTGGGCCATTTTTCCCATGGGCCTTTTTTCCCCTGGGTCTTTTCTTCCCTGGGCCTTTTTTCCCTGGGCCTTTTTTCCCCTGGGCCTTTTTTCCCTGGGCCTTTTTCCCATGGGCCTTTTTACCCATGGGCCTTTTTTCCAATGGGTCTTTTCTTCCCTGGGCCTTTTTTCCCCTGGGCCTTTTTTCCCTGGGCATTTTTCCCATGGGCCTTTTTTCCCATGGGCCTTTTTTACCATGGGCCTTTTTTCCCATGGGCCTTTTTTCCCATGAGCCTTTTTTCCCATGGGCCTTTTTTCCCATGGGCTTTTTTTCCCATGGGCTTTTTTCCATGGGCCTTTTCATTCACTCTTCCATAATCGATCCCTTGTCAATTCCAGTTCTCATATGAATTCTCTTGGAACATTCTAGGAGACCCCACCTCCCTCCTTCCCTTCTTCTTGACAGCAGGTAAGGCCCCCCCCCTCCCTCCTTCCCTTCTTCTTGACAGCAGGTAAGACCCCCCCTCCCTCCTTCCCTTCTTCTTGACAGCAGGTAAGGCACCCCCCTCCCTCCTTCCCTTCTTCTTGACAGCAGGTAAGACCCCCCTCCCTCCTTCCCTTCTTCTTGACAGGAGGTAAGCTCCCTCCTTCCCTTCTTCTTGACAGCAGGTAAGAACCCCCTCCCTCCTTCCCTTCTTCTTGACAGCAGGTAAGGCGCCCCCTCTCCCTCCTTCCCTTCTTCTTGACAGCAGGTAAGACCCCCCCTCCCTCCTTCCCTTCTTCTTGACAGCAGGTAAGGCCCCCCCTCCCTCCTTCCCTTCTTCTTGACAGCAGGTAAGACCCCCCTCCCTCCTTCCCTTCTTCTTGACAGCAGGTAAGGCCCCCCTCCCTCCTTCCCTTCTTCTTGACAGCAGGTAAGACCCCCCTCCCTCCCTCCTTCCCTTCTTCTTGACAGCAGGTAAGGCCCCCCCTCCCTCCTTCCCTTCTTCTTGACAGCAGGTAAGACCCCCCCTCCCTCCTTCCCTTCTTCTTGACAGCAGGTAAGTCCCCCCCTCCCTCCTTCCCTTCTTCTTGACAGCAGGTAAGGCCCCCCCCTCCCTCCTTCCCTTCTTCTTGACAGCAGGTAAGGCCCCCCTCCCTCCTTCCCTTCTTCTTGACAGCAGGTAAGACCCCCCTCCCTCCTTCCCTTCTTCTTGACAGCAGGTAAGACCCCCCTCCCTCCTTCCCTTCTTCTTGACAGCAGGTAAGACTTACTTGTTTCAGGTTAGGTAAACCGGGAAGTTTAGTCTATTCATCAAAGGTGTTTTCTGGGTAATAAGCAGAATGAAAATATATTTCTGATCTGTGCTCGCGCGCGCGTGTGTGTGTGTGCGTGTACTCACCTAATTGTACTCACCTAATTGTGGTTGCAGGGGTCGAGACTCAGCTCCTGGCCCCGCCTCTTCACTGATCGCTACTGGATCTTCTCTCTCTCTGCTTCCTGAGCTTTGTCATACCTCTTCTTAAAACTATGTATGGTTCCTGCCTCCACTACTTCACTTGCTAGGCTATTCCACTTCCTGATGACTCTATGACTGAAGAAATACTTCCTAACATCCCTGTGACTCGTCTGAGTCTTCAGCTTCCAGTTGTGACCCCTTGTTTCTGTGTCCCCTCTCTGGAACATCCTATCTCTGTCTACCTTGTCTATTCCTCGCAGTATCTTGTATGTCGTTATCATGTCTCCCCTGACCCTTCTGTCCTCCAGTGTCGTCAGTCCGATTTCCCTCAACCTTTCCTCGTACGACATTCCCCTGAGCTCTGGGACTAGCCTTGTTGCAAACCTTTGTACTTTCTCTAACTTCTTGACGTGCTTGACCAGGTGTGGGTTCCAGACTGGTGCTGCATACTCCGGTATGGGCCTAACATACACAGTGTACAGTGTCTTGAACGATTCCTTATTAAGGTATCGGAATGCTATTCTCAGGTTTGCCAGGAACCCGTATGCTGCAGCAGTTATTTGGTTGATGTGTGCCTCCGGTGACGTGCTCGGTGTTATGGTCACCCCAAGGTGTTTCTCCCTGAGTGAGGTCTGTAGTCTTTGTCCACCTAGCCTATACTCTGTCTGCGGTCTTCTTTGCCCCTCCCCAATCTTCATGATTTTGCATTTGGCAGGGCTGAATTCGAGGAGCCAGTTTCTGGACCACATGTCCAGCCTGTCCAGGTCTCTCTGCAGTCCTGCCTCATCCTCATCCGATTTAATTCTTCTTATCAGCTTCACATCATCTGCGAATAGGGACACTTCAGAGTCTATTCCTTCCATCATGTTCGCATATATCAAAAATAGCACTGGTCCTAGAACTGACCCCTGTGGGACCCCGCTCGTCACAGGCGCCCACTGTGATACCTCCTCCGTGTTTGTGTGTGTATGTGTGTGTGTGTGTCCGTGTGTGTCCGTGTGTGTCCGTGTGTCTGTGTCTGTGTGTGTGTGTCTGTGTGTCTATGTATGTGTGTGTGTCTGTGTGTGTGTCTGTGTGTGTGTCTGTGTGTGTCTATGTATGTGTGTGTGTCTGTGTGTGTGTCTGTGTGTGTGTCTGTGTGTGTCTGTGTGTGTCTGTGTGTGCCTGTGCCTGTGTGCGTCTGTGTGTGTGTCCGTGTGTGTCCGTGTGTGTCCGTGTGTGTCTGTGTGTGTCTGTGTCTGTCTGTGTGTGTGTGTGTGTCTGTGTGCGTGTCTATGTATGTGTGTGTGTGCCTGTGTGTGTGTGTGTGTGTGTGTGTGTGTGTGTGTGTGTGTGTCTGTGTGTGTCTGTGTGTGTCTATGTATGTGTGTGTGTGTGTGTGTGTGTGTGTGTGTCTGTGTGTGTCTGTGTCTGTGTACTCACCTATTTGTGGTTGCAGGGGTCGAGTCTTAGCTCCTCGCCCCGCCTCTTCATCGGTTGCTACTGGGCCCTCTCTCTCCCCGCTCCATGAGCTTTATCAAACCTCGTCTTAAAACTGTGTATGGTTCCTGCCTCCTCTACGTCATTTTCTAGGCTATTCCATTGCCTGACAACTCTATGACTGAAGAAATACTTCCTAATATCTCTCTGACTCATTTGTGTCTTCAACTTCCAATTGTGGCCTCTTGTTTCTGTGTCCCCTCCCTCGAACATCTTGTCTTTGTCCACCTTGTCTATTCCACGCAGAATTTTATATGTCGTTATCATGTCTCCCCTGACCCTCCTGTCCTCCAGTGTCGTCAGGCCGATTTCCCTTAATCTTTCTTCATAGGACATTCCCCTTAGCTCTGGAACTAACCTTGTCGCAAACCTTTGTACTTTCTCTAGTTTCTTGACGTGCTTTATAAAGTGCGGGTTCCAAACAGTTGCTGCATACTCCAGTATGGGCCTGACATACACGGTGTACAGTGTCTTGAACGATTCCTTACTAAGGTATCGGAATGCTGTTCTCAGGTTTGCCAGGCGCACATATGCTGCAGCAGTTATCTGATTGATGTGTGCTTCCGGAGACATGCTCGGTGTTATACTCACCCCAAGATCTTTCTCCTTGAGTGAGGTTTGCAGTCTTTGGCCACCTAGCCTATAATCTGTCTGTGGTCTTTTGTGCCCTGTGTCTGTGTGTGTGTGTGTGTGTGCCTGTGCCTGTGTGTGTATCCGTGTGTGTCTCTGTCTCTCTGTCTCACTTTTTTCACAGAATTTTACAAGGTTAGGTTCCGGATTCCTAACTTTATTTACAAGCTAAAAGTTGTTACGTATGTCAGGTCATTTGAAAGCCTTTTTGTTGTCCTGAAATATAGAAATATGGAACAGGATGAAGTTCGAACTTTGTGTGCTAGCAGTTTCACTTGATCAATTTATTTCATTTCATTGATATCATTATGCTATACTAACATACTCGAGGCTCGAGGCATAGAATGTCTTACTGACTCTGTCCCATTAAGAAATACGCTTAGATTTCCTTGAGGGTTTACACTAAGGAGCCATAGTGTAGAGCCTGCAATTCCCAATGCTTGCAGGTTTGCCACGAGTCGCTAGTGTCGTATGCGGTCGAAAGCACGAGCAATGTCCAGTGCTACTACACAGCTGACATTGGATTTATCTAATGTCTGGTGCCACTTAATAGAAAGGTTTAACAGATCAGCAGCAGAGTAACCTTTTCTGAAGCCGTATTGACGGTCACAAAGAAGTGAGTTATGATCGAAGAACTCTGTCGTCTGTCGTGAGATTATTGTTTCAAGAATCTTGCCAGTGATTGACTGGAGTGTGATAGTTCTGTAGTCGATGATTTCCTCTCTGCTCTTCTTTTTGTGAAAAGGGAGTACATTAGCCTCTTTCCACAGAGAAGGTCATTGACACTGCTAGGCAGTGCTAATAGATGCGAATTAGAGGTGCTGCTAGCTGGTCTGCACATCTTCCCAGCAATCTTGGGCTCAAATTATCTGGGCCCACAGCATTTTTTTGGTCCAGCGATTTAAGTAGGTACATCTCATTCTGCCTTATTGTCACCACTGACAACTTTTACACAGTTCTGGGGTCTAGCCAAAGAAGGTCTCGTGCTGGATCAAGAGCTTGAATTTTGCCAACAAAGTGTTTAGCAAAGAGGTCAGCTTTCTCCTGTCTGCTAGCAGAGATGGTCCAATCTTGTCGATTTAGAGGTGGAATAAGTTCACCAGGCGAATATCCTTGTCGGTCCTTGACCAGGACAACCAGGTTTTGGGGCCTACTCTACCTGATACCGGCTTTCTTTTTGTATCAGCCTCCCATTTAGAGTTGGTCGACTTTTAGACTTCTCCCATTTGACTACAGGCTTGCATGTGCAGGTTCCTGTTACTGATAGTGGGATGCCTCTTATTCCTTCTCCAAGCCTTTTACAAACCAGTAGCAGCCTCTCTATAACGAAAGCCGAACCAAGGCTGATTGATTTGTTGGCTTTGTCACATAATGCCGGTGAAGGATGCGTTGTTGGAGATTAGGGATATGTCCATTGAAGGCATTCACTTGGTTGTCGACATGAACTTGGAGAAGGGCATTCCAGTCGAAGGTGACGAGTTAAAAGCAAAGGGCTGGCCGGTTTCCATCTTCCCACAGCCAAGTTCTACGTGTAGATTCTTCACTCCGTTCTTTTGGAATCTCCAGTAATATAAAGACAGCCTTGTAGCCAGATGATCCAACATAGCCGAGAGGTTGACAAGTGACTATACCTTCTGACAGATCACTCACTACTGGGTTGAGGGAGGAGCCAGAGATATGAGTAGGGAAAGCAGCAAAGTTTCTCATGTCAAACACTGCAAGAAGGTCATCAGAGTCCCTCTGTGTATGTTGACTGAGATCACCAACAAATATAATAAATTGACATTTGTGTTAAAGCAGAAGACAGTCCAAATTTTCCATTCTTCTGTCTCACTTCTCTTCCTCTCTTCTATGCCTCTCTTCTATGCCTCTCTTCTATGCCTCTCTTCTATGCCTCTCTTCTATGCCTCTCTTCTATGCCTCTCTTCTATGCCTCTCTTCTATGCCTCTCTGTGCCTCTCTTTATCTTTCTCTCTATTCATGTAACCAGCTTGTATTCAAGACTGTTCCTAATTACCTGTCGAAAGCTGCGAGCACTTAATTAGTTATTAGTGATTAATGGATCCATGCAGCAACTGTGGTGATTAGTGAAATACGCAGACTGGGTAGTGTAGGTCAACACTGAGAGTAGCGTAATTCCAATAGCATTCGTCTCTCGACCTGCGGGGAGAGAGGACGCTTCTACAGGTTCTCTTGCACGCCACCTGGTGAGGAAAACATAGCATTAGCACCAAGATGGCGGACCGACTGTACCGGCGCATAAATACTGTCTGCATTGAGCTGGTTAGAGGATCTTTAAGCAACGCCACGATGAACGTTCTCCTGCCAAGCATTATCAGGGACTGTTATGGCATCCCCAATGAAGAGCTGTATGGTGTGGCACTGAATGGTATGTCAAGGGTCTTCGTGAAGTTCATGAGGGCTGACTTCTACTCTACCATCGTCGACGAATTTCAAGAAAGGCGGATGAGTATCAATTCGGCAGTGGAAGTATGCTTGCATGATGTGTCTAAGTATTTTACTTGGGTGAAGGTAAGGAATGTACCTTTTGAGGCAACAGCATACAGCCTACAAGATGTGTTCAGTGGTTATGGGACTGTACACTCGACGAGCATGGGAATGTGGAGGGACGGCCCTTATGAGGGGATGCCGGAAGGATCCTTCACTCTGAAAATGACCCTGAGGAGGCCGATACCATCATATGTTACATTGCATAACCATAGAACACAGGTTTTTGTACACTATGCGGGGCAGAGGAAGACGTGCCGTTTATGTGACTCTTATGAGCACATGGTGGCACAATGCCCCAGGAGACAGGGCCCTAGGCGTCAGGAGACAGCTTCTGTGGATACGCCATTAGAAGCCGCGGACGTTATGACGGGTGAAGTGGAAAGCCGGGGTACAGGCCTATGGAGTGAGGAGGTCGACAGGGCAGAGGTGGTTTTGGAGATGTGTGTTACACTACCAGTGGAAACGGGGGGGAGGGAATATCGCTGTCAGACAGACCGTTAGGTACTGCAGAGTCGGCTCAGGACGGGATTTTGGAGGCTGTGCTGAAGGATTTTTTGGAAGAGTCGGAGCATGGTGTGGAAAGTGATGTGAGGTCAGGTGATGACAAGGTGATGGATGAACAGAAGCAGGGTAAGGAAGACTTGAGTGAGGTTCGAAAGGACAGCAATGTGGTGGTGGAGGTCCATCAAGAAGATGTGGTTGCAGAAGAAATGTGTGTAGAGGGTAGCTCCCGCAAGAGATCAGCGGGGGCATCAGACATGGACGAAGTCGTCACACCAGCGCAGAGGCCTGGGAAGAAGATGTGGGCAGCTGTGGTAGCAAAGGCAAGTTCGGGAGGAGGGGGGGCAATGGGAAGCTAGGTGGGAAGGGACAGGGAGGGGTTGGAGGGCAGGAACGAGGGATTGATAGAGAAGAACCGAGACCTATGAAAGGAGGACCAAGTAAGCCTCAGCGGCACAGGGGTAAGCCGCCATTCTTGTAAAATTCAGGTGTGTAACTTTCAATGTAAACGGTCTTAAAACCGAGGTCAAGAGGGTATGGTTAGAGTGGGTTTTGAGGAGATTTAGTATTGATGTCTGTTTTTTGCAGGAACATAACCATAGGTTAGGATGTGAGTTGTTGTTGAAAGGTTATAGGTTGTTTACATGTGATGCATTGAGGTTGAAAGGAGGTGTGGCTGTGGTGGTAAAGGAGACCAGTCCTTTGCGTATCCTGGGTTGGGAGGAGGGGGGGGGTGGGAGGGTTGTCAGGGTGGATGGGTTTTGGGGGGCCAGGAGGGTTAGTTTTGTAGGTGTGTACATGCCAGCAACTAGTAACGCTAGAGTGAAGGTGGATTTTGTACGCGAGGTTCTGGTATATCACTTGAGAGGTTTACCTGCTTTTACGGTGATTGGTGGGGATTGGAATTGTGTCATTAGGAATGGTGATGTGGTTCCGAGGGGGGCGGGTTGTGTTTTGGGGGTTCTGCGGGATGTTTTGCGAGATGTTGGAGTGGTAGATGTGGTGGGAAGTAGGGGATATGGAGTGGAGCACACTGAAGATTGGTTGAAATCCTTTTGGGAGACTAGGAATATGGAAACGGATTTGCTGGATTGGTGGGAAATGAGGGCAAAAGTTGAAATCGCGAATTTTTTTAAAGTACGGGGTAAGGAGATGGCCATAGGGCCTACAAAATTATCTTGAGGGTCAGTTAAATGACTGTTATGCAGAGGAACGGGTGGGGCGGAGTGAGGACATGGAACGTTTGCGAAATAGGTTGGCGGAAATTCACATGAAAAATTTGAGGCAATTCGAGTTAGGGCAGGGATGGAGGATGTTTTAAGGGGGGATAGGCCATCGGGTTTTGTATTAAGGAGGTTTAAGGAACGGCAGGCGAAGACCACCTTGGCGTATATTGAGGCAGGTACAGGGGGGGGGGCTTTGAGGAGGGTCAAGGCCTATCCACCACGGAAAGTATTAGTTTGTATGCAGATTTTTGGTTTAGGGAGAAGTGGAGGAAGGTTGGCGGGGGAGTGGGTGAGGGACGGTTTGGGGATGAAGGGTTTAATAGGGTATTAAGTGAGCAGGACAGTGACAGAATCGAGGGTAGTATTAATGTAGAGGAGGTGGAGGAGGCAGTTTTTGGGATGTGCCAGGGTAAAACCCCAGGCATAGACGGAATACCAAACGATTTTTATAGGTATCATTGGGGGAGTGTACAGCATTGTCTGGTGGGGGTTTTGAGTTGTATGTTAAGTAGTGGGAGGATGGGGAAATCACAAAGAACGGGTGTCACGGTTTTAGTGCCCAAAAAGAAGGAATGCCGAGTTTTGAATGATTACCGTGCGATTACGTTAATGTGCTCGGATTACAAGATTTTTGCTAAGGTTTTGGGCAACAGAATGAGGAAAGTGTTGGGTTTAGTGTTACATAGGGGACAGTTGGGAATTCCGGGAAGAAGGATGAGGGATGGACATGGTTTGATTAGGGATTTTCTAGAGAGATGTACGGGAGGGGGAATACTAGGTTTAGATTGGGTGAATGCTTATGATTGCGTGGACAGAGATTTCTTAGGGGTTTGCTTAGAGAGGTTGGGGTTTCGGGAGGGGGTAGTGAGGTGGGTGAACACCCTGTATGATGGGGCAGAGGTGAGGGTACAGGTCAATGGGAGGTTGGGTGAAAGTGTACCAATGGAGAGAGGTTTGAGGCAGGGCTGTCCGATGTCACAGCTGCTCTTTGCGTGTGTGCAGAATCCTTTTTATGAGTCTGTTGAGAGGGTGATGAACAATCAGGAGATGGAAGGGGGGTGCAAAGGGGGCATCGTTGGGTATGTGGATGATAATTCTGTTTTGCTAAGGGGTAAGGAGGAGTTAAGGAGGGTGGGTAGAGTGATTCAGATGTTTGGTATGAATACCGGAATGAGAGTTAATACGGTGAAATCAAGGTTACTAGAGGTCGGTAATTGGATAGGGGGGGGGGGGGCTTGGGGATGGGGTTAGGATGGACAGTGGTTGACAGAATCAAGGTATGTGGGATATGGTATTTGGCGGAAGAGCAGGCATGTAGAAGGGTAAATTCGGAGTCTGTCACGGGTAAGGTTTTAAGTAGACTAGGAGGTTTAAGTGCGAGGGACTTAGCTTTACATCAGAGGGTAGTGGTGGTAAATTCACTTGTCTATAGCAAGGTATGGGGGGTGGCAGAGGTTTTTCCCTTAGAGGTACGAGATATTGTGGAAATGCAGAGGAGGGTGCTGAAGTTTGTGTGGGGATTTGGGAGGGCATGGTTAAGTAAGGAGGTAGTTATGACGGATGTTCGGAGATGGGGTTTAGGCTTGTTGCCTTTAGGACTGAGAATAATGGCTGTATATATCAAGTGGAGGTATATGAGGGAAGGGGGTGTGAGGGGCGCTAAAGTAGGAAGAGTTATGGAGGAGGCACGTAAATGGTGGAGTGGGAAGGAATTGAGGGTTTGTGAAGATATGTTGAGATTTTTATTGACAGTGCAACAGGTGGATAAAATCAAAGTGAAACGGTTGGTGAGGGTAGTGAAAGGTCAAGGAATTATGCAAGGGGTAGCCGTGTATCCAACGTATGATTGGGGGGTTATTTGGAAAGATTTTAGTAAGCTTCGGATACCGGCTAGAGTAAGAGAATTAGTATATAGGTTTATCATGGGGATTCTGGCTTCCAAGGAGGTGTTACGTAGTATGGGATTTGTGGAAGAGGCTTTTTGTCAGTTTTGTGGTGATGTTGAAACGGCGTTTCATGTTGTCTTCTTTTGTACCTCCTTGGAGGGGGTGAGATCATGGATGGGTGGGGTTATCAGACTGTTGGGGGGGGTCGTTTGCCGCTTTTAAGGGTTTTACTACTAGATGTAAGGGGAGTGCCTAGGGATGTTGGAAGGGCTATAATGTATATCATAGTGGATTATCTGGACATTTCATGGGGAATGAGGGGATTAAGGGGTGATATGAGGATAAAAGCGTTGGCGGCTAGATTCTATAGGACGAAGTGTAGGAATATGCTGGTTTATGGGGCGTCCTGGGAAAAAAGTTTCCCGGAAGGTTATAGGAACCTCACTGTGGGTTCCCTTAGGCGGGGTCCCTGAGGATGGACAAAGGAGTGGTCTCCTTATGGGGGGATGTAAAGGGGGGGGGGGTTGTTTTTTGTTTTCTCTGGAACCGATGTAGTGTGTAAGAGGAAGGTAGTGAGAATTAGGTATGGATGGTACGCCATGTTTCACGAGATTATTTGTCATAGTGAGATATAAGTGTGGTTTCCAGGGTTACATTTCTAAGCCTGATGGTTATGTTCACTGGGTTTAAAATTTCCTTGAAAGCCAGGATACCGAGCCCTTAGGATATCGTTTTTAAGTAATTAGATTTGCACGTTGGTATCAACACAAAATTTTCTGAGATACGTGTCAGTTCTTTTGGGACTGGCAAATTACAGCAGCCTTATCCTTATTACTTCTCTAGTCTTATGTTTAACTTTTATTGTCAGATGAAGGTTCTATGTGAAAAAATTTAAGTGTATGTATAGGTTTTGGGTCTATACCATGTTTTTATGGGGTTAAACCAACAAAGTCTTGTGGACAAGATTTTCGGTTTATATACATATGTGGGAGGTATAATTATGTATAGGGTTTGGTTATAAACCCTTTAATGTGCCGAGGTTTGTTATAAATACTTGTTTTGGATTCTTTTATTATTGTATTTTACATGCATGTTGTTCTGTTTTCTGTATCAACATTATTGTATTAGAGGGTTAACATATTAATAATAGTAAAATACTGTTTCTCTATGGTTATTGTGTAAGGAATCATATGTTCCTTCCGGGTTCCTATTGGTTAGGATCTAATGTACCATAACTTAACCAATAATCTGTACCCTGTCATAGCGGGTATGTTAGGGTTTTGTTTTGTTTTGTAGTGGTTATGGTAGTTTTGGTTAATTATGTTGTACATTTGTATGATGTTTTTGTTGTAATAGGACATGTCAGGTATTCATTTTATATTGTTAAACTATGTAAAGTTTCTTTTTGGTGTGTTTTCTTTGGGTACAATGGCTTGGCGGCAACTATTAATGACTGATAAACTTTAGTGAGGTTTGTCTTAGCGTGTATTGTTTTGCTATAACAAGATGTTATAATACTTGTTCCCGCAAGGAATAACCTGGTACTAGTAGAACAAAAGAATGTTTTGTATTCCTGTACTTTATTATGCATCCTTTGTACTTTTGTAAAGTTTCTAATAAAAATAAAAAAAAAAATTCCAATTGTGTTTAGTGTAGTTCCCATAGTGTGTAATGTAGGACCCACAGTGCGTAATATAGTTCCTACAATAAGTTCCACACCAGTAGGTGTGGAAGGTAGAGCATATTCCACGGTGTGGTGTGAAGTGGTTTTGCCACTGTGTGTGCTGGGTAGCGTTGTTCCCATAGTGAGTATGGTGGGTAGCGTCGTTCCCACAGTGAGTGTTGTGGTCAGTGTAGCGCCACGGTGAGTGTGGTGGATAGCGTCGCTCCCACAGTGAGTGTGGTGGGTAGCGTCGTTCCCACAGTTAATGTGGTAGGTAGTGTAGTTTCCACATGTTGAGAAATGGTTTACCAGCTAAGGTTAAAGATTATAGGGGGTACTTAGCTCATAGGACAGCTATTGCCCACACAGCCGCTCCTGCAGGCGAGGTCTTGAGAAGCTATCTTATCCATTTCACAACGGGCTGTAATAGAGTATATTATGTTAATAATTTTCCCCTAGGGGTGTTATGTCAGCATATTTCATTAACTGATTGCTGACGAACTTAGGTGTGTGGACTCAAAAGTCCGCACCTTACTGCCGACTATATTATAGGTTGGTTACAAACTCCTTGCGACACAAGAACTGCACAGTCCCCCGTACTACAAGAAATTTGTAACCCACCTTGCTCTTGTAGCGTGAGCTATGGTGTTCTTCACACCTTCGACAAGTATTGGTGACTTGGTAGAAGCTGAAGTGTCCTTGGATGTCCACGTCTTCCATAGTCTAGGAATATGCACACTGGTACACTATGTTCCACAAGGTTTGTCTTTATTGTTCACAATCTTATCACTAAAGCTCATCACACTTCTCTGTAAGTGTTTATCGTGTTTTGTGAGACACTTTGTTCACACTAACGCACGGATCAGTGTTCTTTGTTGGTTATCCTGGCGTCAGTGTGACTCCCAGTAGAGTGAAAAGTATTCTGACCTCACAGTCTCCTACGCCGCTGCAGTGCCCCTAGAACATAAGGGAAAAGCTGACCTAGTATTTTTTGCTTCCTTGCCAAACTTCCTCCATGAAGCAAAGCAAAATGCTTGATTCTTGCTGTCTTAAGCATAGACAACAATGTACACTATCTTTACCATGGTAATAAAGTGGGAGCAGGATTTTCCTTAATTGTCCTGCTAAGGTAAGAGATGGACTGTCTCTTATTAAACTACACTTTGCAGCACTGGAGTCTTGCAAGGAGCGTCGGTCGCTTGACCACGTCACATACTTGTACTGCATCTGGGATCAATTACTCGTTGTAGCAGTAAACAAGATGTTTGCCTCTTCTGAGAGGGCTGGGCCCCTCAGGGCTGAAAGAGGCTGAAGGGGGCCGATACCCCCCTCCTGGAGAAAATTTCTCCACCACACAGTTAGTATGGTGGGTAGTGTAGTTCCCACAGTGAGTGCGGTGGGTAGTGTAGTTTCCACAGTGAGTGCCGTGGGTAGTGTAGTTCCCACAGTGAGTGCCGTGGGTAGTGTAGTTCCCACAGTGAGTGCCGTGGGAAGTGTAGTTCCCACAGTGAGTGCGGTGGGTAGTGTAGTTCCCACAGTGAGTGCCGTGGGTAGTGTAGTTCCCACAGTGAGTGCCGTGGGAAGTGTAGTTTCCACAGTGAGTGCGGTGGGTAGTGTAGTTCCCACAGTGAGTGCCGTGGGTAGTGTAGTTCCCCCAGTGAGTGCCGTGGGAAGTGTAGTTCCCACAGTGAGTGCGGTGGGTAGTGTAGTTCCCACAGTGAGTGCGGTGGGTAGTGTAGTTTCCACAGTGAGTGTGGTGGGTAGTGTAGTTCCCACAGTGAGTGCCGTGGGTAGTGTAGTTCCCCCAGTGAGTGCCGTGGGAAGTGTAGTTTCCACAGTGAGTGCCCCACAGTGGTGAAGTGTATTTCGCACAGTGAGTGCGGTGGGTAGTGTAGTTCCCACAGTGAGTGCGGTGGGTAGTGTAGTTTGAGTGCCACAGTGAGTGTGGTGGGTAGTGTAGTTCCCACAGTGAGTGCCGTGGGTAGTGTAGTTCCCCAGTGAGTGTGGTGGGTAGTGTAGTTCCCAGTGAGTGCCCCACAGTGGGCGGTGGGTAAGTGTAGTTTCCACAGTGAGTGCGGTGGTAGTTCCCACAGTGAGTGCGGTGGGTAGTGTAGTTCCCACAGTGAGTGTGGTGGGTAGTGTAGTTCCCACAGTGAGCGCGGTGGGAAGTGTAGTTTCCACAGTGAGTGCGGTGGGTAGTGTAGTTGAGTGCCGTGGGTAGTGTAGTTCCCCCAGTGAGTGCGGTGGGTAGTGTAGTTTCCACAGTGAGTGCGGTGGGTAGTGTAGTTCCCACAGTGAGTGCGGTGGGTAGTGTAGTTCCCACAGTGAGTGCGGTGGGTAGTGTAGTTCCCACAGTGAGTGCGGTGGGAAGTGTAGTTTCCACAGTGAGTGCGGTGGGTAGTGTAGTTCCCCCAGTGAGTGCCGTGAGTAGTGTAGTTCCCACAGTGAGTGCGGTGGGTAGTGTAGTTTCCACAGTGAGTGTGTTGGGTAGTGTAGTTCCCACAGTGAGTGCGGTGGGTAGTGTAGTTCCCCCAGTGAGTGTGGTGGGTAGTGTAGTTCCCACAGTGAGTGCGGTGGGTAGTGTAGTTCCCACAGTGAGTGCGGTGGGTAGTGTAATTCCCACAGTGAGTGCGGTGGGTAGTGTAGTTCCCACAGTGAGTGTGGTGGGTAGTGTAGTTCCCACAGTGAGTGCGGTGGGAAGTGTAGTTTCCACAGTGAGTGTGGTGAGTAGTGTAGTTCCCACAGTGAGTTCAGTGGGTAGTGTAGTTCCCACAGTGAGTGTGGTGGGTAGTGTAGTTCTGTGGGTGGTGTTAGCGAAGAGGACTGAATGGAAATGTGAGGAATGAAAGGAAGGAGCGAGAAAAGGGGTAGGGAGAGAAGGAGAGAAAGACTTAGGGAGAGTATAAGGAAACGGTTAGGAAATGTTGAAGGGAGGGTGAGATGGAGAAAGTGGGGAGGGAGAGGAGGGAAGGAAAGCTGGGAGGGAGGAAGAGGATGAAGGATGGCGTAAGAAGGGATATAGGAAGAGGAAGTGGAAGATATTATGTATATAATTATCAGTTTTGTGACCCGTAAGATGTGTAGGTAGAGAGAACGCAGGATATCTCCCTCAAGGAGGAGATATGCTGGGGTAAGAGACTCACTGATTCCTTACTCAGCCTTGAGCGTGATATTTACTTGTATAGGAGACCCAGGGTTCATATATCAAGCGTGGTGTATTCCCGGATAGTAGATAGGGATACCCCCCTTGTGCATGACATATTCTTGGGGAGGAAACCCGAGATAAGTTCCTCAAGTGTTAGCTATGTATTGCTTCTCGTCGAGCATAAGAATATGACTTGACATTTGAGGAACACTGCAGAAAGCCAACCGTCTCGTGCCGGTAGGCTGACTACTGCGCCTCAACTCCAAAGATTGTTCCACACATCTTGAATTCTATTGTTACACCTGTACTTTCCAGTATCCTTTCTAAATATGAATTTATCCGAAATGTTGTATTCTTGCTTTGTTAAATATTCTCAAAATCCTGTTTATATAACTTGTAACCTATAACTTAAAGGACTGGGTCCGTACCCTTAATTCAGAAAAGTGCAAATTCAAGGATCTCGGTGTCTTCACGGCTTATCTTCCCTATCATTCATTTATATTCAGTATGATGTCTAGGGTACTGAACTTAACTGTATATTATAAATGAGGTTTTACTAATGATGATCACAGATATAGATAAACCTTTGTACATTTATATAATATGTTTATTAACAAAAAAAAAACATTAAATCAATTGGTGAAGAATTAAACATGTGCAACATCCAGGTGTCTGTATTGGGGACGTTTAGGTGGTTATAAGGGCCAATCTTCATGTCTGTGTTTCATACTCTTCACACTACTTCACCAACTCATACAATGAGGGACTAATTACCTCATCCTTTGTATATATGAAGTTCAGCTGTCTACAATAAAGATACCCAGATGTTGCACAGGTATCTAATTCTTTATCTTGTAGATGAATGGTTCACAGAACCGACATGCTGATAAATAAGACACATGTGCAACTCTTGGGTATGGCAATATAAACACAAATGCAGTATAATGTGATCCTTTATTGACTACGTTTCGCCCACACAGTGGGCTTTTTCAAGTCACAAACAGAACTACCTGGGGTGGAAGGAACGCGAGTATTTATAGTCCGGCTGAGGTCAGGTGAAGAATGCTGCATCTGATGATGTACCGAGTTGGGTTGTAGAGTCTAAAAACTTGGGTAGCTTGGAAAGGAGACTGGACAAGTTTGTGAGCAGACCTTCTACAGTGTTCTTATGTGGGATAGCGATGAAGAAGTTTCTTGGCAAGTGGTTCAGCTATGTTATAGAAGCCACTATTCTGGTTGAAGTTGTCGGATATAGAAATAAGTGATGATTCCAGGATTCTTCGGTATTGGGTGTTGTCTTCTGTGGCGATAAGTCTTGAGTTTCTGTAGTTTATCAAGTGGTTGTGTGAATTACGGTGTTGTACGCATGCATTCCTTGTGTCGTCAGACCTGCTTGCGTATTGGTGTTCTGAAATACGTGTTTGGAGGTCCCTTGATGTTTCGCCCACGTATAACTTGTTGCAGTCATTACAAGGGATTATGTATACCCCTGCAGAGGATGGAGGCTTGTCCTGCCTACTACTGGTGATGTCCTTGATGGTCGTGGTTGTGGAGGTAGATACTTGGAATGATGTTTTGGCAAAGATGTTGGAAACATGTTTGGCAATGGAGTTGGTGGGAAGGACTATGTATCTCTTCTCGGCAGTGTCTTCTCTGGGTGTGTTGAAGATGTTTAGTGCTCGCCGTCTGCAGTCTCTGATGAAGTGACGAGGATAGTGGAGTTTGGAAAATACCTGTTCAATTATAGTGCATTCTTCCTCAAGGAACTCGTTGCTGCAGATTCTGAGTGCACGCAGGAAGAAGCCTATAATTACACCACGTTTGGTTTTGGTGTCGTGGTGAGAGTAGAAGTGGAGAAGATCGTTTTGGTTGGTGGGTTTTCGATAGACTTTAAAACGAAGTTCGTGGTCAGCTTTGCAGAGTAGAACATCAAGGAAAGGAAGAGTGTTGTCGACCTCTTCTTCAAGTGTGAACTGGATTGAAGGCTATCGAAAACCCACCAACCAAAACGATCTTCTCCACTTCTACTCTCACCACGACACCAAAACCAAACGTGGTGTAATCCTTCCACCCCAGGTAGTTCTGTTTGTGACTTGAAAAAGCCCACTGTGTGGGCGAAACGTAGTCAATAAAGGATCACATTATACTGCATTTGTGTTTATATTGCCATTGTGTCGGTATTTTATACCATTTATTTCCAACTCTTGGGTATCTTTATTAAGGAAACGTTTCGCCACACATGATGAAGCCACTGTGTGGCGAAACGTTTCATTAATAAAGATACCCAAGATTTGCACATGTGTAATTTATCAATTCTTTATCTTGTTATCTTTATTGTAAACGTTTCGCCATCCAGTGGTTTTATCAATACAGATTCTAAAACATAACTTGAAGACAGTAGGACTATATACTATATAGTCTTACTGTCGTCAAGTTATGTCCTAGAATTTGTTTGTAGATGAATGGTTCAGAGAACCGACATGTTGTTAAATAAGACACATGTGCAACTCTTGGGTATCTTTATTGAGGAAACGTTTCGCCACACAGTGGCTTCATCAGTCCATACGTAGGAGAAACTTGAAGAACAGGAGGAGAATGAGGTAATCAGTCCCTCAACCTTGAGTCGATGTGTTCAGTCCATCAATCTTGAATAGAATACGGCATATGAGCTGAGAAGCAGCTTATAAACCGTAGACAGGTGAGGGTCAGCAGTCGTAGATGGTGTCACATTTATCCAATGTGGAAGTAGGTCGTGCCCAAGAATTAGGCAAGCGAAGAATTCCTAAGTATTAAGATCCCAAGAAGTTGCAGTGTCTGACAGGTTTGTAGATGAATGGTTCAGAGAACCGACATGTTGTTAAATAAGTGGTGACGTGTACTTAGCTCAGTGGTGATGTGTACTTAGCTCAGTGGTGACGTGTACTTAGCTCTGTGAAGACCTGTTTGTGTGCTCTTGAGTGGTGACCTGTACTTTGAGTGCTGATCTATACTTGGCTCTGTGAAGAAGTGTCTTGTTTGCTCCCGTGGACTGAACCAAGATGCCCTCCATCGAGCAGCTTTACCAGCAGCTTAAGGAGGAATTGAGGGCAGCGAAGATGGAGATACGGCGACTGACCGAGGAAAACAAGAGGATTCGTAGTAGTCCTCCTGTTTCGAGTCCTCAGGTCAAGAAGGGATCGTGGTCAGTGGTTGGACAGCAGGGGACGACGAAGTTGACGATCAAGAAGACGTATGGAAAGCCAGAAACGATGAAGAAGAAAGAGACTGCTGTGGAAACTCCCGTGGAAACCTCCAACGCATTCTCGGTGCTACACGACGAATGTGAGTCTACTACTGGGATCGTCACGACGAACGACAACAAGGAAGGTAAGAATATTGTTGTTGTTGGGGATAGCCAGGTTAGATACATGGATAGGGCATTCTGCTTGAAGGACAGGAGTAGGAGACAAAGGGTATGCTTTCCTGGGGCTGGGATGGAGGACATTGTTAGCCGGCTTGACAACATCATGAACGGTAATGGGATCAATCCTATTATTTGCCTCAGTGCTGGAGGCAATGATGTAGGCAAGCGTAGAAGTGAGGATTTAGTTAGAAAGTTCAGGACAGCTATAGACATGATTAGGAAGAAGGGGGGGCGCCCTGTTATATGTGCCATTTTGCCAAGAAGAGGTGTTGGTAATGAATGGTTGTCCAGAGCAATTGGTATTAATTGTTGGCTGGATAAACACTGTAAGGATAATGCAGTACCATTCATTGACAACTGGGACAACTTCTATGGCCGAAATGACATGTATGCCAGGGATGGGGTTCATTTATCCAGGGCAGGTGAAGAACATAAGAACATAAGAATGTAGGAACACTGCAGAAGGCCTACTGGCCCATACGAGGCAGGTCCTTATCAAAACGACATCTACCTAAAGCTACTCAAGAAACAACTCCCGCACCCCCCAACACCAATCAAACCCAGCCCCTCCCGCTCATATATTTGTCCAGTCTCTTCTTAAAGCTACCCAAGGTCCCAGCCTCTATCACCCCACTGGGAAGACTGTTCCACGCATCTACAACTCTGTTAGAAAACCAGTACTTACCTATGTCCTTTCTAAATCTAAATTTATCCAACTTAAATCCATTATTCCTGGTTCTTACCTGGTTCGACACCCTCAGTACTTTATTAATGTCTCCCTTGTTTATGCCCGTCATCCACTTATACACTTCAATGATATCTCCCCTCATTCTACGCCTCTCCAGAGAGTGGAGATTTAAGGCTTTAAGTCTATCTTCATACGGGAGGTTCCTTACACAGTAAATCATTTTAGTCATTCTTCTCTGTATGTTCTCTAATGAGTCTATGTCCATCCTGTAGTAAGGGGACCAAAACTGAGCAGCATAATCTAAATGAGGCCTCACTAGTGATGTATAGAGCTGTAAAATAACTTTTGGACTTCTGTTACTTATACTTCTTGAGATAAATCCAAGTAATCTGTTGGCCTTGTTGCGCACACTGAGGCACTGCTGTCTTGGCTTTAGATTTCTGCTTACCATGACTCCCAAGTCTTTTTCACATTCTGTATGACCAAGCTCTACTTCACCTAGATTATAGCTTCGAGGGTTATTTTCATTACCAAGGGCAAGTACCTTACACTTATCCACATTAAACTTCATCTGCCATTTCTCAGACCAAGACATTAATTTGTTCAAATCGTCCTGGAGTTCATTGATATCCTCCTCAGAGTGAATTATACGGCCTATCTTTGTATCATCAGCAAACTTACTCATGTCACTAGTAATCCCTTCATCAAGGTCATTAATGTAAATTATGAACAAGAGAGGGCCTAAAACTGATCCTTGTGGAACGCCACTAGTGACTAATCCCCATTCAGATTTCACTCCATTAATGGTAACTCTCTGCTTTCTATTGGTAAGCCATGCCTCAATCCATGCTAGAACTTTACCTCCTATACCATGAGCTGCCACTTTTCTTAAGAGTCTCTTGTGAGGTACTCTGTCGAAGGCTTTACTAAAATCCAAATAAACAATATCATATTCCTTATCACTGTCAACTGCCTCAAATGTTCTATTGAAGAACGTCAGTAAGTTTGTCAGGCAGGAACGACCTCTCGTGAATCCATGCTGAGATTCATTTATCAAGTTATGCTCTTCAAGGTGACTTCTGATAATGTCAGCTATAATTGATTCTAATAACTTGCCCACTATAGATGTCAGGCTTATTGGACGGTAATTTGAAGGAGTGGACTTATCCCCTGATTTGAATATAGGAACCACATTAGCCATCTTCCACATCTCTGGCACAACACTGGTAAGGATGGACGCATTGAATACACTCGTTAATGGCTGACTAAGCTCCATCTTGCATTCCTTAAGTACCCTTGAAAACAACTCATCGGGTCCCGGGGACTTATTTTGTTTCAGTTTGTCTATCTGTTTAATAACCATGTCCCTCGTGACAGTAATATTAGTTAACTTAAATTCATCAGGAACTAAATAATTGTTAATTACTGGAATCTCATTTACATCTTCCTGTGTAAAAACTGACAAAAAATAGTCATTAAATAAGGAACACATTTCCAGTTCATTATCCGTCAGCTGTCCATTCCCAGATTTCAGAGGTCCTACTTTTTCCTTCACCTTCGTCCTATACACTTGAAAGAACCCCTTTGGATTAGTCTTTGATTCATTAGCAACTCTAATTTCATAGTCACGTTTAGCCTTTCTAATCGCCTTTTTTACTTCTCTTTTAAGCTGAACATATTGGTCAGTAAGGTTAACCTCTCCTCTTCTGATGCGCCTATAAATTCCCCTTTTCTCCCCTAATAGATGCTTTAGCCTCCTGTTAACCCATTTGGGATCGTTATTATTAGACCTAATTTCTCTCTGGGGAATGTATATACTTTGGGCACTGTGTACATTATTAAGAAAACAATCATAAAAGCAGATCCCTTCATATTCATAAGTATGATTATCGTCAATAAAATCATTAGCTAGATAACCCCAATCAAGATTAGACAGATGTTCCCTAAGTCCATTATAATCGGCAGAACGAAAATCGGGGATTTTTACTGTATTATCATTATTCTTGCATTCCCAATTAATGCTAAAGGTGATGGATTTGTGATCACTTGCGCCAAGCTCTTCAGTGATCTCCAGATTATTCACGAGTGTTTCCTTATTTGACAAGACTAGGTCTAGCAAATTATTACCCCTGGTAGGTTCAGTTACACTCTGTTTCAGAAAACAGTCCTGAACTGTTTCCATGAAGTCACTGGACTCTAGATTACCTGTCAAAGAATTCCAGTCAATTTGGCTAAAGTTAAAGTCCCCTACTATGACTACGTTACTGTGTCCAGAAGCCCTAACAATTTCGTCCCAAAGAAGTCTCCCTCTATCGTGATCCAAGCCTGGAGGTCGGTATATTACACCTAGAATTAGTTTTTCTTGACCCTCCACGAACTCTACCCAAACAGACTCTGTTACTGCTCCATCTATTTTTATACCTTTTTTTATGCAACAATTAATATTTTCTCGAACATACAATGCAACTCCTCCCCCCTTCCCATTACATCTATCCACATTGAATAACTTAAATCCCTGAATATTACACTCAGCAGTCATATCCCGACTCTTTAAATCATACCACGTTTCAGTTAATGCAATGATATCAAAGTTCCCAGCACATGCTACCAAACGTAGTTCATTAATTTTATTTCTTGCACTTCGACTGTTAGCATAAAATACCATCATATGTTTTTTCTTCTGCACATTTTTCCTATTTATCTTTGTTTTTACACAATTTCTGAAATTATCATTACCCAGAGTTACTCCATGACAGTTACTATTAAGATTCTTAATATCAGAGCATAAGTCAATATATCCATATTCATTATTAATCATTTCAAAACCCATACCTCTAACTAATCCTAGTTTAAAGTCGTAACAACCCCCTCAACTGAGTTAGCAAGAAAACCCACACCTGCCCTGGATAAGTGAACCCCATCCCTGGCATACATGTCATTTCGGCCATAGAAGTTGTCCCAGTTGTCAATGAATGGTACTGCATTATCCTTACAGTGTTTATCCAGCCAACAATTAATACCAATTGCTCTGGACAACCATTCATTACCAACACCTCTTCTTGGCAAAATGCCACATATAACAGGGCGCCCCCCCTTCTTCCTAATCATGTCTATAGCTGTCCTGAACTTTCTAACTAAATCTTCACTTCTACGCTTGCCTACATCATTGCCTCCAGCACTGAGGCAAATAATAGGATTGATCCCATTACCGTTCATGATGTTGTCAAGCCGGCGAACAATGTCCTCCATCCCAGCCCCAGGAAAGCATACCCTTTGTCTCCTACTCCTGTCCTTCAAGCAGAATGCCCTATCCATGTATCTAACCTGGCTATCCCCAACAACAACAATATTCTTACCTTCCTTGTTGTCGTTCGTCGTGACGATCCCAGTAGTAGACTCACATTCGTCGGGTAGCACCGAGAATGCGTTGGAGGTTTCCACGGGAGTTTCCACAGCAGTCTCTTTCTTCTTCATCGTTTCTGGCTTTCCATTCTTCTTCTTGATCGTCAACTTCGTCGTCCCCTGCTGTCCAACCACTGACCACGATCCCTTCTTGACCTGAGGACTCGAAACAGGAGGACTACTACGAATCCTCTTGTTTTCCTCGGTCAATCGCCGTATCTCCATCTTCGCTGCCCTCAATTCTTCCTTAAGTTGCTGGTAAAGTTGCTCGATGGAGGGCATCTTGGTTCAGTCCACGGGAGCAAACAAGACACTTCTTCACAGAGTTAAGTACAGGTCAGCACTCAAAGTACAGGTCACCACTCAAGAGCGAATAATAATGATAATACAGTAAAAATCCCTGATTTTCGTTCTGCCGATTATAATGGACTTAGGGAACATCTGTCTAATCTTGATTGGGGTTATCTAGCTAATGATTTTATTGGTGAAAATCATACTTATGAATATGAAGGGATCTGCTTTTATGATTGTTTTCTTAATAATGTACACAGTGCCCAAAGTATATACATTCCCAAGAGAGAAATTAGGTCTAATAATAACGATCCCAAATGGGTTAACAGGAGGCTAAAGCATCTATTAGGGGAGAAAAGGGGAATTTATAGGCGCATCAGAAGAGGAGAGGTTAACCTTACTGACCAATATGTTCAGCTTAAAAGAGAAGTAAAAAAGGCGATTAGAAAGGCTAAACGTGACTATGAAATTAGAGTTGCTAATGAATCAAAGACTAATCCAAAGGGGTTCTTTCAAGTGTATAGGACGAAGGTGAAGGAAAAAGTAGGACCTCTGAAATCTGGGAATGGACAGCTGACGGATAATGAACTGGAAATGTGTTCCTTATTTAATGACTATTTTTTGTCAGTTTTTACACAGGAAGATGTAAATGAGATTCCAGTAATTAACAATTATTTGGTTCCTGATGAATTTAAGTTAACTAATATTACTGTCACGAGGGACATGGTTATTAAACAGATAGACAAACTGAAACAAAATAAGTCCCCGGGACCCGATGAGTTGTTTTCAAGGGTACTTAAGGAATGCAAGATGGAGCTTAGTCAGCCATTAACGAGTGTATTCAATGCGTCCATCCTTACCAGTGTTGTGCCAGAGTTGTGGAAGATGGCTAATGTGTTTCCTATATTCAAATCAGGGGATAAGTCCACTCCTTCAAATTACCGTCCAATAAGCCTGACATCTATAGTGGGCAAGTTATTAGAATCAATTATAGCTGACATTATCAGAAGTCACCTTGAAGAGCATAACTTGATAAATGAATCTCAGCATGGATTCACGAGAGGTCGTTCCTGCCTGACAAACTTACTGACGTTCTTCAATAGAACATTTGAGGCAGTTGACAGTAATAAGGAATATGATATTGTTTATTTGGATTTTAGTAAAGCCTTCGACAGAGTACCTCACAAGAGACTCTTAAGAAAAGTGGCAGCTCATGGTATAGGAGGTAAAGTTCTAGCATGGATTGAGGCATGGCTTACCAATAGAAAGCAGAGAGTTACCATTAATGGAGTGAAATCTGAATGGGGATTAGTCACTAGTGGCGTTCCACAAGGATCAGTTTTAGGCCCTCTCTTGTTCATAATTTACATTAATGACCTTGATGAAGGGATTACTAGTGACATGAGTAAGTTTGCTGATGATACAAAGATAGGCCGTATAATTCACTCTGAGGAGGATATCAATGAACTCCAGGACGATTTGAACAAATTAATGTCTTGGTCTGAGAAATGGCAGATGAAGTTTAATGTGGATAAGTGTAAGGTACTTGCCCTTGGTAATGAAAATAACCCTCGAAGCTATAATCTAGGTGAAGTAGAGCTTGGTCATACAGAATGTGAAAAAGACTTGGGAGTCATGGTAAGCAGAAATCTAAAGCCAAGACAGCAGTGCCTTAGTGTGCGCAACAAGGCCAACAGATTACTTGGATTTATCTCAAGAAGTATAAGTAACAGAAGTCCAAAAGTTATTTTACAGCTCTATACATCACTAGTGAGGCCTCATTTAGATTATGCTGCTCAGTTTTGGTCCCCTTACTACAGGATGGACATAGACTCATTAGAGAACATACAGAGAAGAATGACTAAAATGATTTACTGTGTAAGGAACCTCCCGTATGAAGATAGACTTAAAGCCTTAAATCTCCACTCTCTGGAGAGGCGTAGAATGAGGGGAGATATCATTGAAGTGTATAAGTGGATGACGGGCATAAACAAGGGAGACATTAATAAAGAACTGAGGGTGTCGAACCAGGTAAGAACCAGGAATAATGGATTTAAGTTGGATAAATTTAGATTTAGAAAGGACATAGGTAAGTACTGGTTTTCTAACAGAGTTGTAGATGCGTGGAACAGTCTTCCCAGTGGGGTGATAGAGGCTAGGACCTTGGGTAGCTTTAAGAAGAGACTGGACAAATATATGAGTGGGAGGGGCTGGGTTTGATTGGTGTTGGGGGGGTGCTGGAGTTGTTTCTTGAGTAGCTCTAGGTAGTTGTCGTTTTGATAAGGACCTGCCTCGTATGGGCCAGTAGGCCTTCTGCAGTGTTCCTACATTCTTATGTTCTTATGTTAACTTCTTGGGATCTTAATACTTAGGAATTCTTCGCTTGCCTAATTCTTGGGCACGACCTACTTCCACATTGGATAAATGTGACACCATCTACGACTGCTGACCCTCACCTGTCTACGGTTTATAAGCTGCTTCTCAGCTCATATGCCGTATTCTATTCAAGATTGATGGACTGAACACATCGACTCAAGGTTGAGGGACTGATTACCTCATTCTCCTCCTGTTCTTCAAGTTTCTCCTACGTATGGACTGATGAAGCCACTGTGTGGCGAAACGTTTCCTCAATAAAGATACCCAAGAGTTGCACATGTGTCTTATTTACCTAGAATTTGTATTGATAAAGCCACTCGATGGCGAAACGTCTAAACTTACCTAATCTTATCATAACAAGAGCAATTTAATTTACCATAAACAAACTAAATATATTTTTGATAAGTTTATATTAATTTAATTAACAAACACAATGAAATATATTTTTTTCGTTAGGTTCATAATTATTTTTGCGAAATTAATATATGCACAAATTTTTGCTTGCCATATTCGGCAAGAGCGTTGCTGTTTAAGCCAAAATCGCAAGATTTACCATTTCGGCACGACATTATATATATATATATATGGTATAAACCTTGGTAATAAATACCGACAAGTTGGTTTAGAAAGACACGTAAGCAAACACTAAAACATATTTATTAGAAAACGTTTCGGTCCTGGGACCTTGATCACTTCTAACATACAGAGGTAGGAAGACATTATATATATAGGCGGAGAGTGAGGTGTGACGCACGTGACCTGAGGAATGTCATAAGAACATAAGAATGGAGGAACACTGTAGAAGGCCTACTGGCCCATGCGAGGCATGTCCTTATCAAAAACAACCTCTGCCTATGATGAGGACGGGTAGACGATGAAATCAAGTGACTCCTGTGTTGTTGGGTTGGTGCTGCTTAAGTATCATGTATGCCAATGTTTTTGAAATTTTGTAGTTTCCAGTGTTGTGTTCTATAGTGTCGGTGACGGCGATTAGTGAGGCTTCTAGGCACCGTCGGCGTCTGAGGTCTGGTTCGGTGAGAACGAGTGAGAACGGAATGAGGCACAACTCGTTCTCACCGAACCAGACCTCAGACGCCGACGGTGCCTAGAAGCCTCACTAATCGCCGTCACCGACACTATAGAACACAACACTGGAAACTACAAAATTTCAAAAACATTGGCATACATGATACTTAAGCAGCACCAACCCAACAACACAGGAGTCACTTGATTTCATCGTCTACCCGTCCTCATCATAGGCAGAGGTTGTTTTTGATAAGGACATGCCTCGCATGGGCCAGTAGGCCTTCTACAGTGTTCCTCCATTCTTATGTTCTTATGACATTCCTCAGATCACGTGCGTCACACCTCACTCTCCGCCTATATATAATGTCTTCCTACCTCTGTATGTTAGAAGTGATCAAGGTCCCAGGACCGAAACGTTTTCTAATAAATATGTTTTAGTGTTTGCTTATATATATATATATATATATATATATATATATATATATATATATATATATATATATATATATATATATATATATATATATATTTATCTATGTTGTTTTATTTTCTGTTGTATTTTTGTGAATGTTTGACCAATGTATTTTGTCTTTAAATAAAACATACTTGAAATATAGGGGGTGGTAGGAGAAAATTCTCAAACAGCTTCAGGGAAAACCTTTAGTTTTCCCTGAAGCAAGTTTATTCTTTTCTCTGAGGATGAGGGTCCCAAGGACAGTTCTAGAGGTGGTACCTACCTATATAGAGCATTGTTCCATAGTCTGAAACAATATGGTGTTGAAGTGACAGGATTGAGCCTTATATACCGCCAGGAGGTGAGATGTAGGCCACTAGTAGAAGTAAGAATGAAGTCGTTGTGAGGTCAGGTCCCTCTCTAATCCAGCCATTCTCACTAGTAGAAGTCCAAGTTGATTTCATATCTATTCTTAAATGAATGTATGTATCCTGCCTCTACCACTTCGTTATCCAGATAGTTTACTCTCCTGTCCACTCTAATCCTAAAAATGTTTTTTGTATCATCCTTTTGACTCTCTTATGTTATGTTACAGCAGCCTTCGTATACCTGATTCCTACATCTTCAACACTCTCTCCTCAACCCTATCATTTTTTCTCAGTACTTTTTACGTTGCTATCACTAGCCTTTCGTCTTTCAGGCTTCAAAAGTCATCAGTTTTAATTTCTATACTCTCTCCTCGTGGTTCATAGTTCTCTTGGACAGACTTGTTTTAAACCTCTATATTTCTCCCATTTCATGATATTTTTTATCAGGAGAGGGGTTCCATGCTGGCGCTGCATATTCGAAGATGGGATTGATATGTGCCGTATATAGTGACGTAATTGATGTCATGCGTAGGATTCTGAAAGCAAACCTTCGAGTTGCTAGACGCTCAGGTTAATTGCTTGATATGTTCTAAATTGTGCTCACCCCGAGGTGATTTCCCTTGAAGAAGCTCTGTTGGCTTTGTACCCATGCGCGTACTCTGCTTCCGATCTTTTTCCTTCTCCGATTTTCATAAATTTGCGTTTGTTTTCATTGAATTCTAATAGCCACTTGTCAGACCATCCTTCCTGTAGCTTTTCCTAGTCTGGAGCTATTTGCAGTCCTCTCTTTAGATTCTCGTCATCCACAAACAGGGATTAACTTGACTAAACTTCTGTCAAATCATTCACGTACTAAAGAAATAGTAGTTACCGAGTACTAACCCTTGTGGAACCCCACTCGCCACACTTGCCCATTCCGAGACCTCTTCCTGGACAGCTTATTGTCTTCTTCTTGTTATGTATTCCTTATCCTATTGCAGTGTCTTTCCTGTTATCCCTTTTTGCTCCTTTTGCTTCTTGCTCCAATCTTTTGTGCGAAACTGAATCAAACTCTTTCTTTCCAAACAAAATTCAATCCAACTTCCCTCTCTCCCTCCCTCTCTCCCTCCCTCTCTCCCTCCCTCTCTCCCTCCCTCTCTCCCGCCCTCTTTCCTTCTGTTATTTTAAACAGCGTTTAACAAGGTTTGGTTAAGTATTCCTAACTTTATTTACAAGCTAAGAGGTGTTACCTACATGATCTCAGTTGAAGCCTTTTCATTTTATGAAATATACAAATATGGAACAGGATGAAGTTGGAGCCTTCTGTTGGCCACCAGTTTCATTTGATCAACTGACTTTATTTCCTTGATATCATTATGCTGTATAAGAGCATGTTCCAGACTCGAGTCATCCTAGGGATAAATGCTCTCAGATAAAGTGAAGTTCTGGGGAGGGGTGCATTCAGAGTGAAATTGCTGTTTACTGCCCGTCTTGTTGTGTAATAGCTCACTTGTAATAAAGTTGGTAGAATTACCGACAATATGTAAAGTAAAAAATACATATGCAGTGTTACCACTGGGCACAGCGAGCAAAAGGACATGGGATTGGGCAACATAAAAATATTTGACAAAGATAGATCGAGGCAAGTTCAGTGTTCACCTCTGCGTCACAACAGGTGACAGCAGGTACTGTTGCTTTCAGGAGATTCTGCTAAGACTCGACGGCAGAAGCTGCCGTTGTCTGTTTCACTGCAGCTCGAAACAAGCGATCAGCGCCGATCTTCGAGGTTATTCGTGCGTTCGTGAATTGCCTCTTTGATCACTAATTGGGTCTCGAAGCCTCTTTAGATGATTGGCGGAATTTGCGCCAGACAGGCGTGCCGTTCGTAAGCCGTCGTTCCACATGTAAATGCTCACGAGCGGCCTTTCGGCAGCCATCTACGTAAATTCTGCTCCGGCCAGCCTTCAGGCAGCAGTAAACTCGCAGCCGACGTAATTGCAGTGCTGATTTTGTCCCGTTGCATCTCTGAGCCGATACAGAGTTTATAGCCAGCTTTAGCATGAGCCTTCGCGTACCCGACGCCGGGGAAGAATTGCACTTGCTGGGAGCAGGATGCGGAGAATTTGCTTGATCGAGCCATTCTTTCGCGTTCCGACGGTGCAGGGCCTGCGATCGCTCGCGAATGATGCACATCATCAAGAAACCAGACCGCGCTCCAGAAAAACCCGAGCCGATGATGCCTTTCTTGTCTGGTAGCCTGATTGAATAGCGGTGAGATCGTTTATTGAGTGTTTCGATAACCCTGAGCTCCAGTTGTCTACTTTCAGAATGAGATCGTCGAGAAAGGTAGTTGTCATTGACTTTTCACGAAGCCGAAATAACGGTGTTATCGAAGTTATTCGCATAGTTTAAGCCATTACGAGACATCGTTCACGTGCAACGTATCAGGCGACGTTGCGCCATGAAGTGTTCGACTTAAAACATGCAAGCAAGCTGGCCAGCCAACTTACACATGGAACACCTAGAGTCCGGAACACTTCGCCAACATCACCTTCAAGCGTCATTTACATGCTTACGTGGACGATGTCCGTACAACCCCAAAACGTTTGATGCGCTGAGCCTTTCAGGCAAGGCTCAACGTAGTTGAACTGGCGATCCGAAGCCATACTAGTTAGAAGAAGAGTCCAATGACGTTACCTTCCTCGACGTCCTCATTCAAAGTAGACAACAACCTAAGATTTCAAGTTTATCGAAACCCACCAATAAAAACGATTCACACACTTCTATTCCAGTCAAGGATACCAAGCACCAAAAGAGGCATCATCATCGGGTTTTTCCTAAGAGCATACCGAATTTTAGTCCTGAGTTTCTTGATGAGGAGGTACATACATTCACCAAACATTCACAGAGTTACATTTTCCTTCTTTTTTCATCAAAGACTGCAAGAAAAGAGCCTTCAGATCATAAATTTCCACGCATCAACACCACTTCAGCAGTTATAATTCTTCCCAATATCAGGTTGCACTGAACGTCTCAAAGTACTCTCACAAGCTAACACCAGAGTCACATCGCTTCTAGCACTTCAATAAAGGATATAACCAGGACAAACCAAGCACCACGAACCAGTCAATGCAGGAGTTTACACTATACCCTGTGGAGGCTGTGACAAGATTTACGTAGGTGAAACAGCCAGAAACCCGACACCCGCCTCAATGAACACATTTACGTGCATGTAGGAACGATAACCTGAACAACGCCTGTGTACAACACCGAATCACCAATCATCTCATGAAATTCAGAGACGCCCAATTAGTGATCAAAGAAACTAACTTCCGCAGACGCAAGTGCCCTCGAATCAGCACTGATCGTTGTTTCGAATACAGTTAAACAAAACAACGGCAGCTTCACCATCTCCGGAAGTTCAGCAAGAATCCTTCTCCTGAAACAGTAAACCCTGCCATCACATAGGCTTCCTGTTATACTCACACAAAGCACAGAGAGTGAACACTGAAACAAGCTGCCTCATTCCAGTCTATATTTGTCCAACCATTTTTATGTTACCTAAGTAATAGCTTTTATATCCTTTTACTCATGTACGAATTAATTCGTTCTACCATATTACAGGCTACTTTTGTCACTACCACTACTACTACTACTAATACTACTACTATTACCACCACTAGTGAACATCGAAATGGTACTCACTAGTATTCACCTCACTCTGAGCTCTATATACCCTCTGTGTCCATGTATTGTTTGTAATGGCTTGATAAAGCTCCTGGAGAGCGAAACGTTGCCACAGTAATAGCTCACTTCTCGCTGTCCTCGGAGTGGAGACTAGTGTGGTCTTTTGTTAATACTGGCCTTGTACATGAAAGTAAGGCCACCCACATCCCTCCCAACTTTAAGGCTCTGCTGAATTTACAGATCTATCCGGTTAGTTCCAGGCGAGAGATAAGCCATCGTGTTCTGTTCTTTGTTCTGTCACGATGTCGCAGATGAGACAGAGGACAGGTAATCCAAGGAAGTGGAGCATACTCATGATTTTAGCATGCCTGTGCCTCGTACAGAATATTGCAACCTCTTCTGTCGAACAGATGGGAGATTCGGCTGTAAGATTTACGATGTGGTTCTTCAGGGTCAGTTTGGAGTCAGATTTCACTCCAAGGATATCAACTTCATCTCCTAGTACCAACACTCTCCTATTCATTCTTACCACCGCTCCAGCACTATCGTCATGGAGCCTAGAGACCATTTGTGTTGTCTCAGGAGAAAATGTTACCTGTCATCGTTTTCCCCAGGCTTATATAGCTTAGTTATATCAGCCTGATGAGATGAAGGTCATTGAAGTAGACATTCCATAACAATGGCCCAAGCACGCTTCCCTGTGGAGCACTTGCTGACCCTATCCCATTGAGAACTATGCTTAGATAGATCTGCCTTAAGGTATTCTCTGAGGAGATATAATGTCGAGCCTGCAGTTTCCAGTGCTTGCAATTTTACCAAGAGTTACTGGTACCATTCTCAGTCGTAAGCACCAGCAATGCCCAGTGCTACTACACAACTGACTTTGGATTCATCCAGTGTTTGGTGTCACTTAGTAGAGTGGTTTAACAACAGATAAGCAGCTGAGTAATTTATTCTGAAACCATATTGATGGTCACAAATTAGTGAGTGATAATCGATAAACTGTTATCTGTCGTAAGATTGTCTCAAGAATCTTGTCAGTGATTAATGTGGCCTAGAGCCATGTTACCATCGACATACCATGTTCACTGAGTTTAATCGTTTCCATCAACTACCTTTAGATGCCATCATAAACAAAGGGAGAAGCAATGAATAATTCATGCTGAGAATTGTAAACAAAAGCGTGATGCATTAAGGGGAGATACTTAATGTTTTCCCTCCTCCCGGCTACTACACCTCCACAGTATATAAACATAAAATGTTTATATACTATGTAACGTGTTTCACATATAATTTTGAAGAAAATACCATAAATGGATTAATGAAAATGTCTATTACATAAAATAAGACATCTAATGTGTCCAAGAGTGATTATTATTACGTAATAGAGATATGTGCTCACGGAGAATGTAAACAAACCGGGTGGCACTCACTGCATTTGAAAGACCGCTCGCCGTATAGAAAGTTTTGGTCCTAATTTGAAATTGCCATATTAGCAGAACGCCATAAGGTGAAACGCTGTAAAGCAGGGCCCTGCTGTATATATAAAATATAAAATAACTTTTAACCCTTAAACTGTCCAAACGTAGATCTACGTTTGCACGCGTAACGCTACAAATATAGATCAATCTTTTATTTTTCATTCCTTCAAATTTGGCACAATAGGCTTGAGTCGCCTAGACATGAAAGAATGGATCTGTGCACTCAGTGTGTGCTCTATTAAAAAAATCTGGGAGCACTTAGTACCTTGTGGGAGCACCAGTTCAACTGAGCGCCAGTTAGAGTAAATAGAGTGGCAAACACCAGGGACTCACTGATGTCATGTCACATTAACACTCCCATTTTAAGAGGAAAGTAAAAATAGGTGTGT